>NC_132901.1:27386689-27401689 GCF_030463535.1 Salminus brasiliensis | reverse complement strand
TTCTTAGCTCTTCTCCTACTGAGCTTCAGGATGGTTTGGCAATTGATGGTCCATTATGTTGGTGACAGTAAAGGTCAATCTAAAACTGCTCTGTTTTACATAAAAGACACAACTAATGGCTCACATTTCACCAGACCTATTAGATAAAACCTGACAAGCTTCAAACCACCAAGCAACAGCACCTGAAATCCACTCACAGATCATCAGAGAACAGGCCTGCTCAGGGGGGACGTCAGTGGGATGTGTCTAACCTACGGCTGGATGTTATAATAACTCTGCTCTGGATGTGGCTGTGACTCCTCTGGACTTCTCTGTGACTCCTTCAACCTCTACTTCCACAAGTTCTTCCACTCTTCATCTCAGTCTTCGCTCTGTTTCCCCCTCAGCTCCTGAATCCTTCTCCTGTCTCCCACTAGAAACTGCTACAGACACTCTCATCTCATCTATCTCCACCTATGTCCACCTTCTCTGCCCTTTCTCATCTAGGTCAGCAAATTCCAAATTCTTCTCCACCTTCGCCGTGGCTGTCAGACGTTCTTCGCAACAACCATAGAGAGCTAAGAATGGCTGAAAGGAGGTGTAGGAGGTCCCAACACGACTCAGACCTCCACTCCTATCAGTCTCTTCTCTCCAGGTTTAGAATGGAAGCTGCTGCTGCTAAAGCATCTTTTTACAGAGGGAAACTGGAAACATCTGCATCTGACCCACGTTTTCCTTTCTCCTCAACCCTCCTACTCCCCCACCACCCACTACCCACTACAACCACCTGTCTGCAGAAGATTCAGACCCCTGACGCTGGCCTACAAAGCCAAAACTGGACCAGCCAGCCCCTCCGTACTTGATGGCGATGGTCAAAAGCTGTACCAAGAGCCCTTCCAGCTTCAAGTACGGCTCGGCTCGACCAGCCATCCTTTAAGATCCACGGAAGACGAGCGTCCAGACTGTTTTCTGTCCTGCACGGAAGTGGTGGAACGAACTTCCCCTGGCTGTCCGAACTGCAGAGTCCAACACTCGCTGTCCTCAAACCCAGACTGAAGACCCTCCTCTTCTGAGAGTACTCAGGCGAAGAGAAGAGTACTATGGTCTTCATATTGACTTGTGTTTAGTACAGTCTAAACTTAGAGAATCTTTGAATTTCTATCCAATTTAAACTAGCTGAGGTTATTAGTAAATAGCAAAGCACTTTTGTAAGCTGCTCTGGAGAAGAGCGTCTGCTAAATGCCTTAAATGTAAATGTAAATTAACAATTAGCACAAATTCTGAAAAGAGTAGTGAGATCTTGTCTGTGAGCTAGTCTGAAGAACAGAGCTCGGTTACTCCAGGGTTCTCCTGGACGCCCTCCAGTCCAGCAGCACAGCGTGGAGGATGTGTTCAACTCCATCAGCAGCAGCAGCAGCAGCAGCAGCAGCTCACCTGATTTACCATCATTAAGCCCTGATTTACCACCAAACCAGGTGTTGATCTGAGGAGAACTCTAAATAATACTAGACTCCATGAGGAGAACTTTGAGAGGAGATGTTCTAGTGATGAACACAGTGATGGAGAACCACCACCACCTTCTGTAGGAGTGTTATTATTAGTGTTTATTCTAATATCAGAGTTTTATTGAGCAGATAAACACTTACTGCCCAGAGAAGCAGCTCTGGTGTGGTCAAAAGTTTGGACACACCAGCATCATCTTCATTATCTAAGTTGTGTGTTGAGCTGAAAGGAGCTGATTGGCTCATATAGGCTATCGAAGCTTTTTATTGGTCTTTTGCCAAACGAGTAAATGTGTGTGTATTAATTTACATTAACATACTGTAGACTGTAGACGTACACACACACTGCCACCAGCCTACGATTTAGGCCTATTTGTGGATACTGTGGATCCCTGTGTGTCCCCAGCATCCTCTAAAGTCCCTTAAAACAAATAGATATGGTCACCCTGGCATTTCGACCAAATATTTTAAAGATGATAATACACACACTCATATATATCCCCCAGCCAACCAAACTCTAACCCAGTCCAATCAGGTCTCCATTTCCAGAGAAAATTTCAGACATCTGATAGATGTTT
The DNA here is from genome assembly GCF_030463535.1 of Salminus brasiliensis. Taxonomy (NCBI): domain Eukaryota; kingdom Metazoa; phylum Chordata; class Actinopteri; order Characiformes; family Bryconidae; genus Salminus; species Salminus brasiliensis. The sequence goes on along the minus strand of NC_132901.1, from coordinate 27,399,630 downwards.
CCAAGCAGATGAAGATCCCCCCCCCAAAGCTAGTCCCCACACCGTCTGGCCACTGTGCCTGAACTGAGGGTGTCCACTCCAGCGTGTGTATGGCTGTTAGCGCTCTTGCCTTGCCCCCACTATTTTACTTAAGCTCAAACTGGCCTAATGATAAGCTTCAGTGGGGAACACACAGCGGTCTAGGAGGCTAAGGAGGGGGCGGCTCAGCGGGTACGTGGTGCAGCAGAGTGCCTGCCCTTGTCAGATCTCTGACCCAAGTGCATCAATATTTTAGCTGTCGGGGAAATTGAGGCTGCCTGCTAGCGAAGTGCTGGGATATTGATTTCCTCTAGAGCTCCTGCGGCTGCGGTGCCCGCCGTGTGCCACTCTGCTGTTTTTTCTGCCATAGCCTTGTATCATAATCAGCTATTAAAAACAACCTGCCAGTAAGACGGTGCTGAATCTAATAATAATTTCATGCAGGATTTCCACTCAAGCTCATTATACGTAGCTTACGATACGCTAATGACATCCACACCAAACGAACCAAAAGTATGCGGACACTGGAACGTCACATTCGTCTATAAATCACATATTTCAAACCCATGGCCCATTAATATGGAGCTTGACCCCACTGTGCTTCAGTAAGAACCTCTACTCTTCTGGGACAGCTTTATAGTAGATGCGAAAACATTGCAGTGAGGACTTGACAGCACTCTACCATGATTGCAGTAGGTCTGGTATTGATATTTTAATAGTGCCATTCTCAAACACCATAAGAACTAGATGGAGTTTCGTCACTCTAGAGACCTCTGCTCCACAGTGGGCACAATGACCTCAGGTTCATGAAGCCTCATGTTCTACTGACAGTGCTTCTCCATGGGGATTATGCCCTTTCCACAGAGGGTCAGCCTTTAAGTCCGGTACGTTGTGAGGTGGGGCCTCCATGAGCATCTATGAGCCCTGTCGCAGGTTCACTGGTTGTCCTTCCTTGGAGCACTTTGGTAGGCACTGACCACTGCAGACCTTCCTGATGTTTTGGAGATGTTCTTACCCAGTTGTCTAGAACTGATATTCATCATCTTCATGAACTGTCTAATACTGTATATGATAATAATAATAATAATAATAATATTAATATAATGCCTTTCACTTTACCTGTCAGTGGTATTAATGTTATGGCGATGGGGGCTTGTTTAAATATCACGGCCCTAGGAAAGTAGGTAGATTTACCGGTTGGAGTGGTTGCAGTGGCTTTGGCTTCCTTTCTTCAGCGATACAGAGAAAGCCTCCTCAGGCGTGTTTCCATCCTGGTGGTCCTGACCACTCAGGCCCACGCTGTCCTGCTGTCCACCTGAAGCTGAAAACAAGGGGAAAACAAGGGGTTTAGCAAGTGTCAGGAGACACAGTGTATGCTGTGTTGTTCTCCTGGACGCCGCATCTGGGAAGTCAAACCTGGAAAAGTCCAAAGTCATATAAAGTGGACTTACACAGCTTATACTTATACAGCTTAACATTAAAACCACATCTAATCATGTGTAGGTCCTCCTCGTGCCACAAAACAGCTCTGACACATTGAGGCATGGACTCATCCAAGACCTCGATGTGGTATCTGGACACCTTCAGACATTAGCAGCTGATCCTTTGGGCCTTGTAAGAACCTCCATTAGCCTTGGGTGCTCATGACCGGGAACACCCCACAGAACCTACACTGATCAGCCATAACATTAAAACCACCTGGACTAATACATAGTAAGTCCACCTTGTGCCGTCACAACAGATCAAGACCCCTAAAGGTGTCCTGTGGCCTTGGAGCACTTTTGGTAGGTGCTGACCGCTGCATACCGCGAACACCCCACAAGACCTGTTTGCTGATGTTCTGGAGATGTTCTGACCCAGTCATTGTCTAGAACTTCACAGTTTGGTTCTCCTCAAAGTGTCTCAGAATCTTATGGCTGATATTTTTCCTGCTTCATCAACAACCTTCATCACCTTTAGATCCATCAGATGAAAGGAGCCACTGGATCCACTTCACCTTGCAGTGGTTTTAATGTTATGGCTGACTGGTGTTATATAAGGGACCAAAACTAAGTGGATGTTAATTGGCCAGTTGTGTGTTGTTGCTAGGGATGTAACCATTGTGCAATGCATTGCTACACCCCTGGATACTGTATTATCTACAGGGCATGGTGTTTGGTCTGGCAGAAGGTCTGGGGAGAGAGCCCAGATGCAGGGGTTCTCTCTAATCTATGTCCTTTCCAGGACGTAAATCAGCCTATTCAAACTCCTAAACACTTCCTAAATCATTTCCTCCTTCCTTTTCTCTCCCCTATGTGCTGAGCTGCCCCCTGCTGTCTGTCTGCTGCTGATACAAGTCTATTTATCGGACCCTATCATGCTATATTATCCCCCCTCTATATTTCACATGTACTGAAATGACCAATTCCAACTGCCCCATCCTGGTTCTGCCTGACCCAGGTCTCCACTACCCTCCTGCCCGCTGTCCTGCTCTGGGGCCTCGCCTTGATTCGTCCTCACCTCACTGCAGGACTCTGCTTCTGACCATTTACCTGCAGGACTTTATAATCTCACTCACATTTTCTTTATCTTTTATGGCCACATTTACAATTTTATTTCTCTTAATTCAGTTTTGTTTTATTGTTGTTTTTATTCCTGTTCTGATTTTTATTAGGAGGAGGAGGGGTTCCTCTTTTGAGTCTTGGTTCCTCTCAAGGTTTCTACCTCTCAACCCGAGGGAGTTTTTCCTTGCCACCATCGCCACTAGCTGCTCAAAAACGTCTCGGACCCGAATCTCTGCAAAGCTGAACTGTTGTTGTAAAAAGCCTAAAGGAATAAAACTGAATGAAACCGAACTGAATAGATGCGGGGTCTCGTCCTTCACTGCATTCACCTACTGAGATTTTGAGTTTCTGCTCATTTGGTGATGGAGGTGTGTGTGTGTGTTTCGCTCAGTTCTGCTCAAAGTGTGTATGAGTGTAAGCTCAAAGAGAAGTAACAAAAAAAGGTGCAGTGTTGATGCTGAACGTGGCATTTCCACGTGTGAAGAAAAGAAGTGTCAACAGCAGTGGAGCAGGCCAACATGAGACTGAGAAATCAGACAGAGTAGATCAAGCAGAGACAAAACGTGTCAAAATCAGCTGTTTGAGGCATTGGTGAGAGAAATCGACTCACTGGAGAGATTAGCAACAGCCCACAAACTGACAGAGCACTTAAGGATTACCATAAAGAGAAGACTACATCAGCATGGTCTGACCAACCCAGCACCGGACGTCATATAGACGCCTGATCGGCACGTCATGGACTTTATTTAGCCAAAAAAAAAAGATGGTGAAAATTGGGCTGAGTTTAGTGCGTCTGATTTTTTTAAATTTAGCCCAAATTTAGCCCAAAGTGAACGTCTTTATCAGAGCACATTTAGCCCTAACCTAGCCAGGAAAATAAATAACTGCGGGATGTACATTTAAGGTTGTGACCTTCCACCCAATATCAACGCTGTTAAGACGTAGGGCTGAGCAATATGGTAAAATACATACATACAAAACAATTTCATGATATTTATCACAATAAATGTAATCATAGACTAAACATAGCAACAGATTCTTATAAACTACTATTCAGATCCTCTCCTGTACTGAATACAGTGATTTCTACTCAACATTTGCTGCTCTTCATCTAATTACCCCAGTCTCATTTATATTTTATGTTAGTAATGAAACCTGCAGCTGATCAGTGTTTATTAAGCACTAACAATCTCCTCCATATGATTAGAAAAGCATACTGTCTATTACCATAACAAAATGTATCACAAATTACAGTATTAGGCCACAGTAATTAAAAGCATGGGTTTTACTTTGCTAAAAATAATATATATATATATATATATATATATATATATATATATATATATATATATATATATATATACAAGCTTAATTTAATCATGAAATCATGTTCCATATTTTTCAACTTGAAAATATAATTTTGGAACTACACAAAATCCTTGCATTTAAAGTAGTAAATATTCATCAAAACCAATTATATTAAATGACTAACTAAGATATAAACGCTGCTCTCTGAACATATAACTGTATATACAGATTATACTAAAGTACTAAAGTTATAAACTTGAGGGGTCACTGTAGCATTTAGCCAACATACAGCCAAACTCAGCAGCAGAGAAAATGCTAACATGCTCTTACAGCCTTCAACACTGAGGCCAAGCAGCCAACCATTACATCAAATATACTGTATACCTAAGAGAAGGTAGCCTGGGGGTGAATGACTACACACTGATGGTGAGCGAGGAGAGAAAGACACACCCAGTATGCAAATAGATGGTTGTCAGGAGCCAATGAGAGACTAATCAAGGTTGCACTGCTCAAATATAAGGCACATACATTCTGGATAAATCACCAAAACTGGAAATGCACTCTCAAGAACCAAACCGTCAGTGGCCAATGAAATTAGTTGTGGGCGTGGCCATGCCAGAACAGACCTTGTGTGCTATTTAGGTAAAAAAAAACACCATGCATTAATGATTAGATGCTAAACTTAATTGATATGCATCACATCAGCAAATAGTCTTTAAGGAAAAACAACAGCCAATCAGAACCCTTTTGAAATGAAGCTGAACCTGAACCAGGGTGAAGGAAGAAAAAAAGCATTGAAAAAGAACTGCTCATGATTTAAAGGATCCCACCTTGTTTGTTGAAACAAGCCCAAGACCTCACAAGACTATAAATACGAGCAGTATATTCAAATCTACTGCAAAACCTTGCTGTTGATTAACTCAAAGAAAACCCACCCGACTCTTTCTGGGCCTCACCGATCTCCTCTTTAGCGTACGTGGCCAGAAACTCTGAGAAAGCTCCTTTGCTGGATCGCAGACTGCTGTAAGAGGCAACCTCCGACACGACACCATCCACCAACACCACTACCTCATCCACATAGGGCAGAAAGTTGATCCCATGGGTCACCAGGATACGAGTCTGATCATGTAGAAAAGAAGATGAAAATAAGCTACCTAGACAAAAAATAAGCCACCTTGCATGTTAAAGGTGGTAGTAACTTCCAACTCCTGTAGATGGTGCTGCACACTGCATGGGCTATATACCTGCAGGGTGTGTGACGGGATTCATAGATTGAGAAGAGGTGGTGCAGTGCAGTGAGGGTCTCGTTGGATGTGTGGGAAATGGGTCACAAATCACACTATGGTCTTTGGCCACGCCCAAATGCTGACAATCACTTCTTTTGACCAATCATTAACTGTATCTGCTTTGTGACCCATTTTCCACACATCCAATGAGACCCTCATGGCACTGTCCCACCTCTTTCCGATCTATGAATCCCATCACACAGGTACTTATAGCCGCCATCTGCAGGAGAATGAAGGTATTACCACCTTAAACATGCAAGGTAACCAATTGTCTGTGAAGCTTTACATCACCTATATTCAAACAAGTTCAAGCAAGTATTTAGCATTAGCACTGACCGCTAAGCATGTCTTATGGCAGTGGTTCCCAATCCCAATTCCTGCTATGCACAATTTTAGTATTCTCCGTGCTCCCAATACATTTAATCAAGCTAATTACCTCATTATCAAGCCCTTCATGAGTTTATGGGGATGTGCTAGAGCAGAAAAAGACTGGACTGATCTCCAAGACCCTCATTGGGAGCCACTGTCTTATGCTAACAGGCAGACATTACCTCTGGGTTAAAAAGACCAGTTGTTGCAGCAAAGACAGGACTTTGGGCCTTAGGCCATCATTGACATTAACAACCTCTCCTCTAGATATAATCATGGCCTCCACATGGCCTCATCACACTCTTAAGGTTAGCTCAGGTTCATGTCCGGGCCTGCTGTAGTGTGGTTTTGCTGCAGGGGTCTTGATTTCCACTGTGGGACTGATTCTTGTTTCTTTACTAACTAACATAAGGTCTGAATCTCGACACAACAGCCGTCAAAGTGATGTGACCTAACCTTGTCCTTAAGCAGGCCCCTGGGTCCAATCACTCTCTCAAACAGATGTTTTCCCACATGGGCGTCCACAGCGGACAGCGGGTCGTCCAGCAGGTACACATCTGCTGAGCTGTAAGCTGCTCGAGCCAAACTCACCCTCTGCTTCTGCCCTCCACTCAGGTTGATGCCCTGTGGGAAGACATAGCACAAATGGGCTTTCTGTGGAGAAAGCAGCAAAGGTGGAAAAGGAACAACGTGCAGATTACGAGACTGGAACCAAACTGATGATGAAAAGCCGAGCCAAAATACTGGGCTCCGGGAACTGGACTGGTTCAGGACCCAGAAGGGGAGCAGAGGTGGGAACTGAGCCAGCAACGAAGTACAGAACCAGACCCGCAACAGCAAACTGAAGAGGTTTCCAGAGACAGAGACTACAACAGGAACAGGAGCAGAGACGAAGAGAAGCTGGATCAGAGACTGAGCAGAAACTGAAACCCGACCAACTGCTGCTGAATCCTTTTCCCTGGAATTGGACCAGACACATAGACCAAGACTAAACCTGGAACAGAGATGGAAACTAGACCTGGGACAAGGATAGAAACTGGACCTAGGACAGAGTTGGATGCAGGACTTGGGGCAGAGGTGAAAACTGGACCTAGGACAGAGATGGATGCAGGACTTGGGGCAGAGGTGAAATCTGGACCTAGGACAAAAACAGAAACTGGACCTGAGACAGAGAAGGAAACTAGGCCTGGGACTGAGAAGGAAACAGGACCAGGTCCAGAGCAAATTTTGAAATGGACACAGAACATGGATAGAAATGGAAGCAGGACCTGGGACAGAGATATACAGTGGGGAAAAAGTATTTAGTCAGTCACCAATTGTGCAAGTTCTCCCACTTAAAATGATGAGAGAGGCTGTAATTGACATCATAGGTAGACTCAACTATGAGAGACAAAATGAGAAAAAAATTCATAAAATCACATTGTCTGATTTTGAAAGAATTTGCAAATAATGGTGGAAAATAAGTATTTGGTCACCTACAAACAAGCAAGATTTCTGGCTGTCACAGACCTGTAACTTCTTCTTTAAGAGGCTTCTCTGTCCTCCACTCATTACCTGTATTAATGGCATCTGTTTGAACTGGTTACAGTATAAACGACACCTGCCCACAACCTCAAACAGTCCCACTCCAAACTCCACTATGGTGAAGACCAAAGAGCTGTCGAAGGACACCAGAAACAGAACTGTATACCTGCACCAGGCTGGGAAGACTGAATCTGCAATAGGCAGCAGCTTGGTGTGAAGAAATCTACTGTGGAGCAATAATCAGAAAATGGAAGACCTACAAGACCACTGCTAATCTCCCTCGATCAGGGGCTCCACGCAAGATCTCAGCCCGTGGGGTCAAAATGATCACAAGAACGGTGAGCAAAAATCCCAGAACCACACGGGGGGACCTAGTAAATGACCTGCAGAAAGCTGGACCAACGTTACAAAGGCTACCGTCAGTAACACACTACGCCGCCAGGGACTCAGATCTTGCAGTGCCAGACGTGTTCCCCTGCTTAAGCCAGTACATATCCGGCCCGTCTGAAGTTTGCTAGAGAGCATTTGGATGTTCTGGAAGAGTTTTGGGAGAATGTCTTATGGTCAGATGAAACCAAAGTAGAACTGTTTGGTACAAACACAACTCAATGTGTCTGGAGGAGAGTGAATGCTGAGTTGCATCCAAAGAACACCATACCAACTGTGAAGCATGGGGGTGGCAACATCATGCTTTGGGGCTGTTTCTCTGCAAAGGCACTAGGACGACTGGTCCGTGTACATGAAAGAATGAATGGGGCCATGTATTGCAAACCTCCTTCCATCAGCAAGGGCATTGAAGATGAAACGTGGCTGGGTCTTTCAGCATGACAATGATCCCAAGCACACTGCCAGGACAACAAAGGAGTGGCTTCGTAAAAAGCATTTCAGGGTCCTGGAGTGGCCTAGCCAGTCTCCAGATCTCAACCCCATAGAAAACCTTTGGAGGGAGTTGAAAGTCTGTGTTGCCGCCGACAGCCCCAAAACATCACTGCTCTAGAGGAGATCTGCATGGAGGAATGGGCCAACATACCAGCAACGGTGTGTGCCAACCTTGTGAAGACTTACAGAAAACGTTTGACCTCATTGCCAACAAAGGATATAAAACAAAGTATTGAGATGAACTATAGTTATTGACCAAATACATATTTTCCACCATTATTTGCAAATAAATTCTTTAAAAATCAGACAATGTGATTTTCCTTTTGTCTTTCATAGTTGAGTCTACCTATGATGTCAATTACAGCCTCTCTCATTTTTTAAGTGGGAGAACCTGCACAATTGGTGATTGACTAAATACTTTTTTTTCCCCACTGTAAACATGACCTGGGACTAACATGGAAGTAGGACCGGATCCAAAGATGAAAACTGGACCTGGTCCAGATATGGGAAAAAAGTGGACCTGGTCCAGAGATAGACACAAGACCTGGGACAGACAAGAAACAACATCTGGTCTAGAGAAAAAAATAGTCCTGGGACAAAAATAGGAACTGGATCTGAGACAGAGATGAAAACTGGACCTGGAACTAACATGGAAGTAGGACCTGATCCAAAGATGGAAACTGGACCTGGTCCAGAGATAGAAACATGACCTAGGACGGAGAGAAACAGGAACTAGGCCTTTGGACAGAAACTGGACCTGGGACTAAGATTATCTTGGACCTGGGAAGCTCATGTTTGTAAAGCAAGCCCTCCTGATTACCACCCTCTTCTTCTGAGGCACTTGACCACCATTCCCCTTCAATTAACTTCAAAGAATTCTAGTGGTCCACATAAGAGTTCTGCTCAACAAATAAACACAGAACCTGGGTCGCATGTTTATCTGGGTTATCATTATCTAGTGTTAGAGATTAGAAAAAGATCTGATCACATGTCAGGTCATTGTTAATCAGAAATACAGGCGTGCTAGTTGTAGAAGCTCCCAGCTTGATTAATTGGGTCTAAGATCTCACTTTCTCTCCGATTTCAGTCTGGACTCCAGCAGGAAGCAGCTCCAGGTCTTGCTCCAGGGCACAGGCCTCCAGCACCCTCTGGAACCTCTGCTCGTCCAGATCTGAGCCAAAGAGTATGTTGTCTTTTAGAGTGGCGTTCTGAACCCAAGCCTGCTGAGGAACGTACGCCACGCTTCCCTAAAAAAACAGACGGGACATTAGAGGAGAGCTTCCCACAGCTTCTGCACATGGTCGAGTACTAGTGGTTTACTCTTACAGATACTAAAAATACAGCTGAGAAAAAAGGGACTGAAATTCACAAAGAGATTTGAATCGTTTAAAAGCTTTTCAGCATGTCAAAAGGGAGGCAGATGGTGACTCATAAAGGGGGGAAGAAAGAAAACACTGCTGGGTTTGGAGAGCCACTCACAATAAAGCTGTTATCTGCCAGCGTTCCTAAAATAGTGTTACGTGCTCTGCTTCATTACCTTGATATTGATGGAGCCAGAGAGGTTGTGCATTTCCCCCAGCAAAGCCGAGATCAGAGAAGACTTGCCTGATCCCACCGCTCCCACCACCGCAACCAGACGACCCGGATTAATGTGCAGAGACACGCTGAGGAGAAGGCCGGAACAGAGGGACAGAGCCAAACTGAGAGAACTGATAACCGTAGCGCCTTAGCCTCGTCTTAGCCCAGCTTCCAACATCAATAAAGATATTTTGAGATGAGAAGAGAGATATTTAGGAGCTCAGGGTTTGTCTGAGGGTCATTTGTTCCCCGTATTAAATTTGCAAGGGTGTAATTCCCGGTGATGCCCGCTTTACTTTTAGGGCGTTTAGCTGATGCTCTTATCCAGAGTGACTTACAAGGTTACTCGTATTACAGGGGAGGGTCAATGTAGGGTTAGGAGTCTTGCCCAAGGACTCTTATTGGTGTAGTGCAGCAGCACAGTCACCCAGACCAGGAATCAAACCCTGGTCTCCCACATGGTGTGGTAGTTCAGTGGCAGGTAGTGGTGTTATCTGTTGCGCCACACCAACCATCCATAGCCAGGAGTCCCAGACCTTGGTGGGTAGGATGGCCCTTCCGATGCTAGCCAGCTAACAATATCAGACCTAACAATATTGGCAGACCCTGAGGAACCACATCATGCACGAGGGTGCTGGCTGCTTTAGTCAAGTCATTGCTAGAGTAGCTTATGGCCTACATATGTGCTATAGGTGGGTTATAAGACTATATAATGCTCTATAATTCGGTCACAGGAACTTTGGTAGTGCGTAAATCGAGTAGCCACTCCCATCTCGGCCATTTACGATAAGATTTCTTATCCTGTACAAATCGGTCATACATTTTACAGACGTCCTGCAGTAAAATTACATTACTCCCTCTCCTCATGTGGAGCTAATCCCGTCTGAATAGGGGTTTAGATAACACCAGATATAGTGCAATTCCAGAAAGGTGGGCAGGGGCAGTGTGACAGTGTTTTACGATTTTAGAGGTCAATTTGTGCCATTCTCAGTGAACCCTTATAAATACAATTATATACAATATAAATATGAACAGTGGGCCAAGAACACCTCCGCCATCAAAGACATGAGACATATACAGCGCTTTGCGTCCCGACAATGAAGAAAATCCAATTATGCAAAGCGGAGCGGCAGGCGGCTCAGGCAAGGTCAAACCGGAGGGGCAAAAATGGCAAGCAAAAATGAACCACCACATTGTACCGCGCTAACGACGTGCCTCTGAAAGCGTACACAATCTATGGAGAGTTGAGGGCAGGCGAGAGGTCAGGCCGTCTTTTCTGTTTTCAATACAACGCTTTAATAAAGAAGCAAAAGCACTCACTTCTTCAGAACAGGCTGTCCGGCCCGGTCCCAGGCGAAGGTGCCGTCTGTCACACTCACAGCAGCACCTGAGCATGGTTAGCAGAAGGGAGTCAATCAGCTTCAAGGTTGTTCATATAGGTGTAAAACTCAGCTCACGTACGTCACGGCCTGTCAAAATAAGCCTGAAATATTTAACTCAGGGATTAACCTTGTTAACATGAAGCTGGACTGAAATACTGGCAGGAGGCTCGGGTGGAAAAACGGCCGTTAAAAATACAAAAGAACAGAGAAAATATGGAAAATAATGAATTTCCATTCCAATTTTTTACACCAGTGCTCTGTTGAGGCTCACAGAGCTCATTGATATTATGTAATCTTAACAGGCCGACATCATACAAGCAGTAGGTACTGCAAAAACAGCTGGCTTCAATTCATTGTTTTTGTTTGTGATGTCACATAAATAAATTATTTTCTGATTTTCTTTGACAAGAATCCTCCTTTTTTAATGAATCAAACTTAAATATTTACTTTCTGAATTTAACATATTGCAAAAAGCATAAAACACGACACATTAATGTACTATAATAGATATATAATGTACAGCCCATATTTTATTATATGTATTAATTTTTTTATTTATATTTGTTTGGCAAATTTTTATCTTTTTTCCATCTCTTAGCATCTATCCTATCCCCCTGGACACATCCTATCCCCTCTGATGTCATCTTACAGAAGAACCCTGTAGGACCCAATACATTAGCCAGCCAATTTAGCTAGCATGCTACTTCTTAGTCAGCAGATGTAGCTAGCATGCCACCCCCTCGACTGCATTAACTATCATGCTACTCGTTAGCCAGTCGATCGGATCCCTCTTGGATTGTATTAGCTAGCATGCTACTGGTTAGCCAACCGAGTTGACCCCCGACCTTCACGGTGTGTTTTATCTAGTGGTAGTTGTTTTGTTTTTTTATCGCTTTATTATTTTATTTGGATCCCAATTATCTTCTGATCTTGAAGGTTAGCTCGATAGCGGATAGCAAGTGCACGATAGCTAGCTTTACCTGTTGGTATAAGCTTTATATGCTAACAAAGCAACAACAATTTTATATGGTTTAACTTGAGCTAATAAGTGATTTACATTTAATATATAAAGTTAAATAGCGACGCTTTATCCAGATCAGTAAATGTCTTTCCACAAATTTTAATCTGGTGTATAAGTATGACAGCTGCGTGAAGATGGGCAATGTGTCCGGGGGGATAGGATGTGTCCCAACACCGGGTCCCCAGCTCCACCCCACCAGCTAACAGACACCTGTGCTCTCTCAGACTCTGGCTGCTGATGGCAAAGCGGAAAAGGCTTAGGATTCAAACTCGTGACCCTTGGGCCATATCAGAGCTCTTTTTCCCCCCAATCTGTCAAATTCATTAAATAAGCAGTAATTGTGCATTAAAATGAGCAGAATCGTGACTCGTTTGTCGCGCTCTTAGCACCGTCGCTACCAAAGACACAAAAGAGAAAAGGGGCGTGAATCGGACAGCGACAGTCCCAAACCCAGAGCAGTGGGCAGCCAACTCCAGCGCCCGGGGAGCAGAAAGAGGGTGAAGGGCCTTGCTTAAGGGCCCAATAGGGGCAGCTTGTCGAGCCCATCAACAGCCCGGAGCGCTAACCGCTGAGCCACCACTGCCCCCTAGGAGGCTGAGCTAGCAGGCGATGGTGGCACCTCCACCAACGCGCTCCTTGCACCATCGCTACCAGCTCCACAAGGGACAAGGGGCGCGAATCAGATAGTCACTAGAGGAGGTAAGAGCAGGGTAAGAAGTTGGCTAACATTAGCGTGACCATCTGCCGAGCATCGTTAGAAAGTGTGAGAGCCTGAGGCGACCAGAGACAAGGTGTATTGATGGGATTGTATGGATGAAAGCCACAGAGGAACCATAGAGGAACCGTTTTAGTCACTGTTAAAGCAGGTTAATGCCAGGATGTGGGCGTCCAATCAATTCCAATCCAAAACTTTTTATTTTTACAGCAAATTTCTAGCTGATCGAATCTGCTGAAGCAGGTCAGAGACGCACCGGGACTGTTGTCATGGTGCACAGCGTCAGTGTCCAGGTCGTCTCTGCTCAGGAACTTCTCC
>NC_132901.1:27166689-27381689 GCF_030463535.1 Salminus brasiliensis | reverse complement strand
TAGTTGAGGTTCTTCTTGGGTAAACAGCAAAGCACCTCTGTAAGTCGCTCTGGAGAAGAGTGTCTGCTAAATGTTTTAAATGTAAATGTATGAAGAGACAGTTGCTATCAATCAGGCTGCTGAACAGACAACAGCACAGCGTACCTGTCTAATTACTGAAGGAACATCAATGAGCAAAAGTACCTGAAAGCTATGTGAAAGTAAAAGAGAAGAGCAAGGCCAGACCGTGTGAGAGCTTAAACTCTCTAATTAAATTTAATGTGAATTTTCTTTTCTTTTCTGTAAATATATTTTTCAGCTCTTTATTACCTTTATTACCTTTAGTACTTTCTACTTTTTTTAATTTATCCCCTACCCTATTTATTGTTTAGTGTCATTTTCCTTTAGTTTAAGACTGTGTTCTGTGTTTCTTTGTTACTTGTCATGCGTGTTGCTCTCACCAAGACAAATTCCTTGTATGGGTAACATACTTGGTGAAATAAAGAGATTCTGATTCTGATTCTGATTCTGATTCTAATGCTTTTCTGAGCAGTTCATTCAGCAAAAAGAAGGCAGCAATCATCTGTAGAGTCTCTCCAGCCTGTATTCATTCAAGCAACTGACTGACATCAGAATCACAGAGTCTGTAGTATATCCTATCTATAGATTCACTCCCAGCAGAAAGTATTAACACTGCAGGCTGAGAGCAGCTGACTGCTGAACATGCCAGAGTTTCTCACCGGATTGATGTTTAACGTTACAGCAGCTCTGGGCGTGTGTATCTCGCTGACTCTCTTCCATCCACAGCAGCTTGAAGATTGCATCAGTAAACCAAAGTTCAAAGCAAGAGGAAACGGCTGTGGCAGTCATGTGATAAAGACAATGGCTTGGAAGCCTAGACAGCCAGCCAAATTACACAACCGAAGAACTGACCATTGTGCTGACGCTAAGCTAAACTCCCCACCAGCAGCTAACCTAGGGCTCTGCACTAGGGCTCTACAAGCTCCCTCACAGACAGTCATCACACCTAATGGGAATGAATACACAGGTTAGATTCAGGCTATAACATTTAATAGACCCCACATCTTTGGTCTTACTCACTCACTTACTCTCATTTAGCAGGCTGATGATCCTCCACAACAGGGTGCTTCGCATCAGTGACACTGCGTGTAATCGGTTGTTTTTTTTTTTATTGGACATTATTATAATAAGGGAGCTACAAGGAATCTTATTAATAAAGATTCACCGAAGGTTCTCTAGAGAAATGTGAAACAACCAGGCTGGTTTTGCAGCTGCGCTTCCATGTGTGGATGGTGCGAGATTGGGAAATTCATGGCACGTCTTAAAATGTCTCCAGGGTTTCCAACAACTTCTCAAAAGGAAAGTTTGGGTTCACCATCTAAGCCCATAAACATCACTGTCCGTAGACCCGGCTCCTCTTGATGGAAAGATGTGTATAAAAAGAACCTGTGATTGAACCAGGTCTTAGGATGAGACCGATAGAGCAGTCCAGCCTGAAATATGAGTGGGATAACAAGTAGTTCAAATCTGGGCCTTGCAGGGGAGTGAGTCGCGTGGGGTGTTTGCTGTGGGGTAAAGGAGAGGGGAGTGAGTCGCGTGGGTGTAGGAGAGGGGAGTGAGTCGCGTGGGGTGTTTGCTGTGGGGTGTAGGAGAGGGGAGTGAGTCGCGTGGGGTGTTTGCTGTGGGGTGTAGGAGAGGGGAGTGAGTCGCGTGGGGTGTAGGAGAGGGGAGTGAGTCGCGTGGGGTGTTTGCTGTGGGGTAAAGGAGAGGAGAGTGGGTCACGTTGGGTCTTTAGTTTTGAGGATGTCAGCACATTTTTGGAAGATTTGGATGTGGGCGGAGCTGGATGGGGAGTGATTTTTGATTGGATACAAGCAGAACTGAATCAAGTACATTGGACGAGAAGAATATGGTCCAGATGAGGACTATATAAAGTGCATACAGGATTATTCAGAATTATTCAGACGGCCTTGGGGAACGCTGGCTGTCTCAGACTAGCGCGTTATTTATTAGTGCCTTAGTCTTTAAACCTGTATTTGTATTCTGCCTTTTATTTATGCTTCATTTCTCTAAGAGCGTATTAGCTGATTGGCTCTCGTCATGCAGCTTATGGATTACAGTTACAGTGGAGGATCTACAGGTGCTTCTGCCATGGCTTTTGGTTTTCTGGATAGTTGCTTCAGGCTCTAGATGATTAGACGACCTAAACTAGGATGATGATAATAAAACCAGCTGCAATAACATGTGATCCCTGACTGGACCATTCTGTTTTCATCCCAACGATTGATTAATGCAGATTGATTTTAGAAAAGAATCTGCAAATCTCTTTAAATAGTCTGTGTTAGCGCTATTCAGTTAGCATAGCGAACTCACTTGAGAAGCTGCGGGCTCACAAAGGACAGCAGGTCTTGTAGCAGTTTGAAGAAGGCGGACTCTATAAGCACCCATTTGAAGGTTTTCACAATGCTGAGAACAAGCCAGGAATGAGGATAATCAGATTCTCCATCCTCCTCCTCCTCCTTCTTCTTCTTCTTCTTCTCTGTCCCTTCACTTCGCTCCACCTGGAAGTTGAGAAAACGAGAGTCTTTATGAATTCAATAAGAATTTAACTAATAACTAATATGATTAGTTTAGATCAGATTTTATCAGTGGTATTAAACAGTAATCTGATCTACAGTTTACAGTAGATTGGACGCTCCCCATTCACAGAGAGCAGTGTCTGGTCTCGCGTGACTGGAAATAACTGTCCAGGGTTGCAAAGATGGCTGCCGAGTGGACAGACTTTCCTAGGGCTGACTAGGGCTACAAATAAACCATGGTATTAAAAGGAGGGTTACCATAGCGATTACATTTGCTGAATACTGGTACTGAAAAGAAATGTGACCGAACAGAGAATCCCACAATCCTGTGCTGTTTACTGTTCAGTTTTAAAAACCAAACAACCTTCAAAACCCGGTCATGCTGCTAGCCATCGGCAGCCGAGGCCCGAGAGAGCACGTTTGGCCTTGCTCTCTCCAGGGTGGGTAGATGGTGCTCTCTCCCCGTCGCTGGCTGGTGGGTTGGAGCCGGGTGTGCGGTGCTTCCCTCAAGGAGCGTTGGTCGGTTGCCCAGTGGTTTTGCATCGGCGGCAGTTTGAAAAATGAGAGGCTTGACGGTGAATGCTTCAGAGGGGGCGTGTGTTGGTCCGACCTCACTAGTGTCGGGGGCATTGCACGTGATGAGGGGTAATGTAATAATCAAATAAAATGTATTTTAAAATACTAACAAAAAAACAATCATTTGATTAATGGAGAAATAAAAACAATAATGGAGAAATAATAAACAGATTAATCCATAATGAAAATGATCATTACTTAGAAATAAAATTGTTTAAAAGAGCTTTACAGATTTCGTATTTATTTATTTATTTATTATTTCTTTTCTCAATAGAGACCTTTACATCTACTATTATTATTACTATTAATAATAATATAATTAGAACAAAAAGATTTATTAACAACAAGAAGATATACTTTTATGTTTTTTAGAGTTTTATGGTTTTACGAAATACTGTAAAACCATAAAACTGATATTTTCTGAGATGGATATCACACACCATTGCAACATGGTATTGCATTATGGTATATATTGGAAAATGTGTGATTCCATGAGCTAATGTGAATCTATCAGTTCCTTATAATGTATCAGAATTTTATGATAAATGGACCAATAGAAATGCTCCAAAAAGCTGCTGTTGTGGAGATGTAATACCTTTGGCTGGCAGTGAGGATATAACCAGAGGGTTCAGTTCTCTGCTCTTACCATGACCAGGACATCCCGACTGACCCCTCTGGCCAGGCCGCTCTGCTCAGGCTCCAGATTGGATTTCCTCTTCTTGCTCAGCTTCTTCTGCAGTCTGCTGCGAGCTTTCCTCAACTCCTGCCTCATGATGTTCTCGAAGTGCTGGCTGATGTAGCTGGTGCTGTCCTTCTCATTCAGCTCCCACATGTCCTCCTGAACCAGAGGCCTCTTGTAGCCAGTGAAGATCATCCTGGCAGGCAGATATTTTATCAGACCCAGGTACGAAGTAATAATCGTAGATTCAGAATTCTGCACCACCGAGAGCCGAAGCTTCCTACCTGTTAAACCAGTTGAATGTGATCCTGCTGAGAAATGGAGCTCCGACTTCTGGACTCTAAAGGAAGCAGAGCGTATTAAGAGCTTTGAGCAGATCTGACCATTTATAAATATATATTTGCGTTTAAAATATATATATAGAATATATATATATATTAAAATATACATTTTTTAAGTTTACTACCTTTTTTGTTATTTCTTGAAGGTCAGGAGGAACATCAGCAATGGCAGACAAGATCAGAGCGGCTAGCTTTAGCCCGAAGGCTATGTAGAAAAGGTAAAAGTGGGGGCGATCAACTATTTCTCCCTGAAGAAACAAAAAAACTCTCTTGAGAAATCCTCCATCACAATGATCCTCATTCAGACTCTTGTTATTTGACATGTGGTCTGCACTGGTATACGCAGCTATATCCCCCCTTTACCCCAAATTCAATAAGACACGTTCCCTAAGTGTCCTCTAGAGATGCACCGCGCGATGGACTGGCCATTCAATCCCCCATTCAATCGTTCCCAACTGGTTCTGTGCCGGTCACAGAGGTCACCATGGCTCTGACCTAGACGGCTCCCTACTGACCTTTCTTACAGGCCCTGTGTCGTCCATCTGCACCGTCTAACAGAGCGCTCGCCGGCCTTAGGGATTCTTCGAAAAGCATTCTTCACTTATTATTATTATTTATTATTATTCATCATTGAGCACAGCCAACAGGAGGGCAGCTAGCATGTCTTGGACGAAGTCCAACAGTTTAATCTGTCCCAGCGTTCAGATTAACCCTCATTTCACTGGTTTGGTTGAGTTATGGGTGCATTTAGCAAAAGGGAAGCAGCCTCAGCCATTGATTACACCACTATTTACACTCCTGCACTCTGTTACCTGCTTTAGTGGGCAGTGCTGGCTCAGTGGTTAGAGCTCCGGGCTTTTGATAACAGGGTTGTGGGTTTGATTCTCGGGCTCGGCAAGCTGCCACTATTGGGTGCTGGAGCGCTGGAGTTGACTTCCCCCCACTCTGGGTGTGTGTGTGTACTCACTGCCCCTAGTTCACTAGTGTGTGTGTTCGCTTCCACAGATGGTTAAATGCAGAGGACACATTTCGCTGTACAGTGACAAATATGTGCACCTTTACCTTTAGATCCAATATCTATAGAGTCTTTTTCAAGCTTCAGATGTGTGTGTTCAATCTACATCAGCTAAAAGATGACAGAAATGTTTTTGTATGCTGCATTTATCATTTTTATAAAAAATAAAATAAAAAAAATTAAGCTGGAATTGACCAAAAATGGAATCGGACAGTCATATATATATAAAAAAAAATTAATTGGAATCGGACAAGAAAATTAGAGATCAATGCATCTCTAGTTTCCTCCTTTAGTTCTGAACTTGAGCAATACTGTGATGCAAGCTGCTTGTTAGTATTGTGCTACTGAACATGCGCCAAGAGCCTCACTTCCTGCCAGAGGCCTTCATTAGTTCTCTGTGGTGCAGTATCCTCCATCAGCTGTACATGGCTGTACCCCCAACAGGCTGGAGATGCCGGACAGTGTAGCCAGTGGCCCATTTAATAAGAACCGAAGTCACTGTCCCTATTCACCATCACCCCTGGGGACCCCTGGGAACCCCACTGAATCAAACTTTTTTTGTGATATTAAGCCAAAGTTTGCATAAAAGAATGGACAGAAATCCCTACACTCATTTTAAACCGTGATGAGATGCTAATTTATCCCAAATAACATTGACCTTGAGTACGTCACAGCTCCAGACGATAGAAGCAGTCATTGTGCAACCTGATCTGTTCATTTCTATAGACAACATCATACAGAGGCGAGTGTGTGATCATTTAGGCGTCCGGTTTGATGATGCTACCCGATATAGGCTTCGTTTCCTTGTTCGCTAAAGTAGCCTTAGCATTAGCTTCAGTGCAAAACTAAACTACATTTGGGTTAGGTTCACTTCAACGTTAGATCAGCACCTCCTTTAAAGCCTCTCTCAGGAGGGTCTGGAAAGGGAAGATCTCACAGATGACCAGCAGCAGCCAGAAGATAAAGAGGCTTCCAGAATCGACAGCTTTCTCCCGGCGTCTCACAGCTTCATGAAGGAGCATCACCAGCAGCTACAACCAAAGCCAAAGAAAAAGGAGGAGGATAGATAGGGGATAAAGGAAGGATGTCCCTGGGACAGCATGTTCTGACAATAGTCACATTAGTCCAAGCTCACCCAAGACACTGCAAAGAGCGAGGGGTTAACAAACAGGACTGCTGGGTTCTTCTTCTCGTCCGCAGAACTGTGGTCTTCACCAAAACTGAAGGCCAGCTCAGAAACGGCAGTCAGGATAAGGAGACAGGCCGAGATCTGTGGGGCAAATACTTTTTTGTGAATTTCCTGGATCCACCTGGATCAGGTTGTTCCCCCCCTTACTTTATAGCTGCCCAGACTGCTTCTCAGATGTACCTGCTTGCAGACGTAGAGTTTGGACATCGGAGCTTTGGGTAGGTTCTTCTGGAAGAGAGTGGTCAATTGCCAAGGAGCACAAAACCACAGGAAACCCAGCGGCACCCACACCAACACCGTCCTCTCCACACACACCGGCAAGTCTGGATCGGGCCGATCCAGGAAGGAGGCATTCTGAAACACACAACAGTAAACCATCTGTATTTGAGCTTTTATTAGAAACACCTACCTGTACTTGCACTGACTGTCCATTTTAAAGGACATATAGGTCCAGCAGTTCTGCAGACGGAAATGTCTTGATAAGAGAGAGGGTCAACAGAGAATGGTCAGATTGGTTTGAGCTGACAAAAGGCTACAGAAGCTCAGATAATCATTTTCCACAATTGTGGAGAGCAGAAAAGCATCTCAGAAGGAACAACAGCAACGCCAACTTTAAGGAGGATGAGCTACAACAGCAGAAGAACCACGTCAGGGTCCACTTCCGTCAGCCAAGAACAGAAAGCTGAGGCTGCAGAGGCTCAGCACAGGATCACCAACACTGGACAGCTGAAGGCTGGTGACCGGAGAAACATGGTCTGATGAGTCTGGAGTTCAGCTGAGGAGCATCGTACAGATGGTAGAAATGGACAGAATTTGGAACCAACAGCTTGAATCCATGGACCCAGCTTGGCACACGACTGGACCAGCCAGTCCTTCCGTACTTGATGGCTGTGGTCAAAAGCCAACCTGCATCACGAGGCCTTCCAGCTAGGCAACCAGTATGACCAAGCTTAGTTAGCTTAGCATCTCAGGTGGTTGACTAGTATGACCAGCAAAACCACTGTAACACTCTGAAATCATCACAGATAATCTAAAACCATCTTAAACCGTTTAATACCAATTTAAACCAATAAAAATCATCTGAAACTAGCTTAGACCATCTGAAACCATCTTAAACCATTAAAAACCATCTGAAGCCAGCTTAGACCATCTGAAACTAGCTTAGACCATCTGAAACCATCTTAAACCATTAAAAATCATCTGAAGCCAGCTTAGACCATCTGAAACTAGCTTAGACCATCTGAAACCATCTTAAACCATTAAAAATCATCTGAAGCCAGCTTAGACCATCTGAAACTAGCTTAGACCATCTGAAACCATCTTAAACCATTAAAAATCATCTGAAACCAGCTTAGACCATCTAAAACCATCTTAAACCGTTTAATACCAATTTAAACCAATAAAAATCATCTGAAACTAGCTTAGACCATCTGAAACCATCTTAAACCATTAAAAACCATCTGAAGCCAGCTTAGACCATCTGAAACTAGCTTAGACCATCTGAAACCATCTTAAACCATTAAAAATCATCTGAAGCCAGCTTAGACCATCTGAAACTAGCTTAGACCATCTGAAACCATCTTAAACCATTAAAAATCATCTGAAACCAACTTAGACCATCTGAAACCATCTTAAACCATTAAAAACCATCTGAAGCCAGCTTAGACCATCTGAAACTAGCTTAGACCATCTGAAACCATCTTAAACCATTAAAAACCATCTGAAACCAGCTTAGACCATCTGAAACCATCTTAAACCATTAAAAACCATCTGAAACCAGCTTAAACCATTAAAAACCATCTGAAACCAGCTTAGACCTTCTGAAACTAGCTTAGACCATCTGAAACCATCTTAAACCATTAAAAACCGTCTGAAACCAGCCTAGACCATCTGAAACCATCTTAAACCATTAAAAACCATCTGAAACCAGCTTAGACCATCTGAAACCATCTTAAACCAGCTTAGACCATCTGAAACCATCTTAAACCATTAAAAACCATCCGAAACCAGCTTAGACCATCTGAAACTAGCTTAGACCAATAACAAACATCTAAAACCAGCTTAGACCATTAGAAACCAACTTAAACCATTAAAAACCATCTGAAACCAGCTTAGACCATCTAAAACCAGCTTAAACCATTAAAAACCATCTGAAACTAGTTTAGACCATCTAAAACCAGCTTAAACCATTAAAAACCATCTGAACCAGCTGAAAACCATCTGGACCAGTGAACACTGGTCTTCAGCAGGATGTTCTGGAAGGGGTTTAACAGCCGGGCTAAATTCAATCTAAATGCAGTAAATCAGAGCACGTGCTGTTTAGATGTTAAAAGCTCCAACTGTAAGTCCACCTCGCTGACCAGGCCACCAGACTGTAGCTGTCTATCTGCACACTGTGTGTGTGTGTGTGTGTGTGTGTGTCCGGCGTCCTCCAGCTCTTCTACACCAGCTTCTCAGCACTGCTTTCTGAAGCTGGAGCAGAGCCCATTACGCTCAGCATGTCCCCCTATTCTGGACTCTCTGGACTCTGGTCACTTACAGAACGCACCACAACTCACCCAGAAGGCTGAGCCACAGAACCGGTCCAGTGCGGCGGCCATGAGTGTGTCCCTCCTCGGCACCTCGGGCTCACGCTCCGTTAGACCTCACGCGATACTGTATGGCGTCGGTGAAAGCTCAGCTGACCACCAGCGCGTGTTTCTCCTCAGTGGACCTTCAGCCTCACACCTGCTCTCCACCTTCAGGAAGGGTTCAGCGTTTCAGCAGGAGGAAGTGTCGTGAGGACCACCTGCCCCCACTCAGGTCCATTCTTTCAGTGTGGCTGACCCGTTGGGACTGATCTTCTCAGACTGGAGGCTGGAAACTGACCATTTGACCTGTTTCAGGTAGAAGCAGGACTGTGAGAGCACTTCTCCACTTCATGGGAGTTCCTTATAGTTCTGCTTATTATTTCTTATTGATTACCTTATAATTTAGCATCTTAAGTTTGAATTGGTCTAATAATAATAATGACAATAACAATAATAATAACAACAATAATACCATTAATTAATTAATTAATTAATTAATATAATACATGTTGTGTAAAGGAAAAGTCCAGAATTTAAGTAACAACTACATAAAAAAAAATCAAGAAAATCTGTATTTATGGCAAATCTAAAGTAAGTACCTATATTAACTATATATAGAATATATATATATTTCTGCCTATTATGTCTTATTGATTAACTTATAATTTAGAATCTTACGTTTTATAATAATAATAATAATAATAATAATAATAATAATAATAAATATAATATAATATAATAAATGTTATGTAAAGGTAAAGTCCAGAATTTAAGTCACAACAATTAAAAAAGAAATCTGTATTTATGGCAAATCTAGAGTAAATAACTATATATATATATATATATATATATATATATATATATATATATATATATACATACATTTCTGCCTATTTTTTCTTATTTATTAACTTATAATTTAGCAACCTAGGGTTAATCACTCTAATAATAATAAATAAATATAATAAATGTTTTGTAAAAGAAAAGTCACAACCATTAAAAAATATTGTTTAATATTTGTTAATTTTAACTAATTAAATTAAATCAAATTAAATTACTTTTTTGCCACGTCACATTACACAGGAGTAAAGGGGGTGAAAAACTTGGGTGCCTGGCCCCTCACAGTGGTACAAAAAATAATACAAATGAACAAAATAGAAATACTGAATATTTACACATTAACTTATATACTACACATGTACACACACACACTATACACACTCTACTACACATATACACACACACTATACACACTCTACTACACATATACACACACTATACACACTATACACACTCTACTACACATATACACACACACTATACACACTCTACTACACATATACACACACACTATACTACACATATACACACACACACTATACTACACATATACACACACACTATACACACTCTCTATTTACACTATTGCTCTGGTTTAAACAGTTAGATGTACAGGTCTGATCTAATCTGAATGTTTACATTATTTATAAAAGGCCCTGGATGGGTGTGAGTTCAGGTGTAGTCTGGGTGGGTGGGGAAAGTCTTTGTGGGTGCAGTGTAACTGTGCATAGGGGTCCCAGTACTAAGTGCTGGGTTCAGTGTGTGTGTTTGTGTATGAGTAGGAGCTGTTGTTCATTCAGCAGGATAGCAGCT
This sequence comes from Salminus brasiliensis, assembly GCF_030463535.1. Classification (NCBI taxonomy): domain Eukaryota; kingdom Metazoa; phylum Chordata; class Actinopteri; order Characiformes; family Bryconidae; genus Salminus; species Salminus brasiliensis. Next base: position 27,371,087 of record NC_132901.1, on the reverse strand, counting down.
GTCTCTGATACACAAACATACAATATATACACTTTAACATACACATATATCATATATATATATATATATATATATATTTATGGTACATCCAATAGCAGAGCCTAAGCACTGATACTAACGATCCTTTTGAGAACCGGCGGATTCTTCAGGCAGAAATCCACCGACACCAAGCCATGTAATAAATCAGTCCTTTGAACAAATTTGTAGGAATGATGCTGAACATCTTTCTGATGTTTTGCACCAGAAACCAATGAAAGCATCCAGAAACTACAGTCTGGAGACCCAATCCTCCACACACTCTACACTCTGCACACCAAGTCTTCTCAGAGGAGGAGGGTCTTCAGTCTGGGTTTGAGGACAGCGAGCGTTGGACTCTGCTGTTCAGACACCCAGGGGAAGCTCGTTCCACCACTTCGGTGAAGGACAGTAAAAAGTCTGGACGCTCGTCTTCTGTGGATCTTAAAGGATGGTGGGTCGAGCCGAGCCGTACTTGAAGGCTCTTGGTGTAGATCGGCTTTTGACCGTCGCCATCAAGTACTGGTGGAGGGGCTGGCTGGTCCAGTCTTGGCTTTGTAGGCCAGAGTCAGGGGTCTGAATCTGATGACCTGGGCAGCACTTGAGTCTGGAGGATCACAGTTTAACAGATGGTGGTGATAAACAGACGCATACACACTGAGATTGAGATAAATGCACAAAGACATTTACAGTTCTTACAGACGTCTGCACCTTCACCTGCATGGCTGTTGGTGGTGGTTCAGTGTTTAGAGTGCTGGGTTATTGATTATCAGAGGGCTGTGGGTTCCCTTATCTGTGAGCTGCTACTGTTGGGGCCTTAAGCAAGACCCTTAACCCTTAACCCTCTCATGTAGAGGTGCTGGAGCAGTAAGAGTAAGAGTGACCCCGCACTCTCACCCCAGCTTCTCCAGCATTGTACTATACGAGTATAATTACACTGAAGGTACTTAAGTTACATGCCTGGTGGGCCGTCAAGTGGTGCTAAGGTCTAAAGTGCTAGTCCGAACATTGATGCCGCAGCAATCACTGGCTGAAACATCCAATGATGCTGAATAGCAGCAGCTGATCTAGCACCCATTGCTGGCAGCATCCCGTGTTGGGGGAGTCCTAGATAGTGGGGGAACTGGTGATGAGACTGTAGCCAGGGTGTGGAATCAAATTCAAGCTGCTTTTATCTGTCATGCTAAGCAGCCTCTTGTCGCTCTCCGGTTTTATTCCATGACTATATTAAGAGAACAGAGACACCTTTTTTTTTTTGTTCCCGGAAGCCCATCTTTCCTTCCTCAATAAATGAGCCAGACATTCTTTGAACTGTTGCTAATGAGCTAAGAAAGCGAAGCAGCTGCTAATAGCGCTAGCTAGCACCTGAGAAGAGCGCTCTGAAATGAGCTTCCCTTGGAGGAATAATGACGAAGGCTAGTTGATCATGGCTTGCACCGACTATAAATACATGGAACATGCAGAAATGACTCAGAGGCTCGATATTGTTATGCGAGCAGGTGTGAAATTAGAGCGTATAATGGCTGGAGAATTTGCTTTTAAATGGGAAAGGATTGCAGCTGCTCGGGATCTCAGCTGCTTGCAGTCGTTGGGGTTCTTCAGCTACCCTTTATGTTCAGAGCAGCAGAAAATCCATTACGAATGTATTCTTTTAGCCTGAGGCCTTCGCCTCCTGCCATCATACCCTGTTGTCCCCCCATCTCCTGTAATGCACTGTGAAACATCTCAAATTGATCTTCTCAGGCAGATTATTTGAAGTGATCGATAGAGCATCCTCCATCCAAAATGTGCTTCCAGGTTTCATTCCTCTTCCTGTCCCCTTTGTTTTGTAGTAAATTTGCATATTTAGTGTTGAACTGTGGAGCAGTGGAACTTTTTCTTTGGAGAGATCCATCCAACACCTCTGCAACGAGCCGGAGTGCAGTACAGGATCCAGAACCTAAACACTATATTGACAAAAGTATTGGGACACTTGCTTATTCATTGTTTCTTCTGAAATCATTTTTAAAATAAAAAAACAGAGTTTATCCAGCTTTTGTCAGAGTTACTGTCTCTACTGTCCAGAGAAGAAGGCTTTCTACTAGATTTTGGAGAAGAATTGCTGTGAAGATTTGATTGCTGAACCCAATATAACACTGAATTACTCTGTTCAAAAAGTGCTCATCTTATTCTTCTAGATCATTACAGAGTTTTTACTGTCTGTTACTACGGTACTGAGACAGGGTTTTAGGCCCCTAATCCCATTATCACAGATCATCTCTCTCAGCAGTGAGAGGGTTTTACAGTAGAAGCTCCAGATCTCATCAGAACAGATGCAGCTGAACATAAATCCAGTAAAAAGGAGGAACAAGAGCTTCTCATTCTGAAGAAAGAAAGTAGTGAGATCTTGTCTCACGGTGAGCTAGTCTGAAGAACAGAGCTCGGTTCCTCCAGGGTTCTCCTGGACGCCCCCCAGTCCAGCAGCACAGCGTGGAGGATGTGTTCAACTCCATCATCATCATCATCATCATCAGCAGCAGCAGCAGCAGCAGCTCACCTGATTTACCATCATTAAGCCCTGATTTACCATCAAACCAGGTGTTGATCTGAGGAGAACTCTAAATAATACTAGACTCCATGAGAGAGGAGAACTTTGGAGATGTTCTAATGATGAACACAGTGATGAAGGAGAACCTCCACCACTTTCTGTAGGAGTATTATTATTAGTGTTTATTCTGATATCAGTGATTTACTGAAGAGAGAAACACTTACTGTCCAGATAACATCATTTTCTGGTATTTATTTTTTTTTATGTAACCCGAGACGGACTCAATGCTGCCTGAGCAGATACCTGGCCAGATATAAAGAGACTCGATGTGATTTAGCGTTTCACTGATTAAACAGTGACTCAGCTTCAGTGACTCAGCGAGAAAGCTGTTTACTCACTGCCGGTGAGTTACTGTCTGCTCTCTGTCACAGTTTGTGGTTAATTATTATTACACAGAAGAGAGGATGCCCTCTGGTATGTCGAGAGGGAATGTGAGCAATAACGATAAGTATGAACTTGTTTAAAAAGCAGTTGATTATTTATTTCTTTATTTTTAATTTGTAGAACTAAATAAGTATGGATGAGGGGAGCGATGAGGCAGGCTGCAATTTCCCATCCATTAATCTCTCCTGAAGAGTTTAAAACAGAGGGAAATGGTTTGTTTTGTAATTTGGATCCTAATCAGGCGTGACTGCAGCCTTTCCCGCTAATGGCCAAACCACAGCTGGCCTGAGTGAGTAAAACCAATCAGGTAAACAAGGACAACAAAGGCCGTTAATATAGGAGCCTGCCATCTGCAGAAACCCGAGCACAAATGTACTCTCCTGTTATTGCATATACACAGTTCTGCAGCCAATCCTGCAGTTGAATGCAAAAGTTTGGACACCATTAGTTATGCTATATTGAGTTTCTAAGTGGAAAAGAAGTGAAGAAATCGCAAACACGGCAGATTACGGCATTTTCTGCACATTTCAGACCCAATTTGTTAAATATTATATATTTATCTTGTATTTTTTACATGTATATATTAATTTACTAAGTATATTATGTATTATTTGCCGTTTTAATTACATTATTTTACATCAATATGTTTTATATGGCACAACAGATAACACCTCTACCTGCCACTGAGCACCAACCCATGTTGGTGACGGGGGTTCGACTCTCGGTCTGGGTGACTGTGCTGCACTACACCAATAAGAGTCCCTGGGCAAGACTCCTAACACTACATTGGCCCACCTCTCTAATATAAGTACCTCTGGATAAGAGCGTCGGCTAAATGCAATAAATGTAAATGTTTATTATTAATATTTACTGAATGTCCTAAAAGCTCTGTAGAGGTCTAACTGACCAGAGCCCAGTGGGGTCCAACAGAATTGTTATTAGACGTGACAAGTTCAGGCTGTGATTTCATACCTCCAGACCTCTTAATTATTATGAATTATTTTTCATTTGTTTCTAATGTGTTAAGGAGTGTGTTCTCCGTACACTCTGGCGCTGTACGGATAGTTTACAGGTAAAGATATCTCACAGAAGAACCTTTTTAACCAGGCAGAGAACCAGTTAAGCATCCAAAGGGTTCTCAGAGTTATCATGGTTGTATATTAGGGGTGGGCAATATGGCTATTTTATCGAACTTGCAATTGCAAATGTTGTTATAGTGATACAAGCAAAGACTGTGGTAGATATCGTCAGTCACTGACCTACTGCACACTTCATTACACACTTCAGGGTAATTAGTGCTGTTTAATTAGATAAATTAGATGAATATAAATCACTGTACTCAGTATGGGGTTTGAATATCCATTTTTGAGAATCTGCTGCTGATCAGCAGTATTTTATTCAGTTATATTCAGTATTTTATCTTTATGTCAAATATATCATGATAAATATTGTTTTGTGAAATTGTCTTTAAATATCGGGATTTTATATTTTTGCCATATGGCCGAGCTGAACCCTTGAAGAACCTCTTAATTTGTTAAGTAAAGAGTAAAGATGCTGTGCGTTTATTTTCCAGTCAGCCCTTAAACATATAATGATACCCAGGTAACAGAAAACCAGGTAAATTAATGAGACACAGCTTAACGACCAAGTTTTGTAAACGTCAAAAATAGATTTATCATTTTAAACTCCACACCGGCGCCGTTCCCGATCAGTGAGCATGGTGTGGTTGTGGTGAGGTGTGGTGTGGTGGACACAGGGACCTGCTCCAATCCAAGGAGGACCTGCTCCTCTAACACAGCTCGGCCCACAGTGCCCCTACAGAGTGTTCTTGGCGATGGCGTTCAGAGTGCGCACTTTAGCCACGTCGGCCACCTTCTGCGAGTACTCTGGTGCTGAGAGGGACGCCCCCATGCTCACGCTGGAGTTCCTGCAGGAGAAAAGACAAGCACTGAGATGTTTCTGGGAAGACCTCTGGCAGTGCCTTGGTTCACTGGTTCCCAGTTTGGCATCCTGGCTCATTTTAATGAGCCCATTTAATGACATTTCATTTATGATTCTTTTATTTATGATGAGCCCCTAGAATTAATCAGGCTGTTTCTGTTACTGTGCCTTTAAGACTGATATATGTAAATGAGCTGTCCTGATTGGCTGCTCTGAAAAGGATTACATGCTGAAACAGCCTTTATTACAGCCACAAAAATCTATATTTATTAATTAATCAAGTCATTCAAAATGAATAGTTATTATTTCCAGCATTTCCTGCAGTTCAATTTCAAGTAAATATTATTATTAAATCTTTAACAACATCAAAAAGCGTCACATTTAAGAATATGATGCTGTTTTGTCCGCGATTTTGTCAACAGCTCACCTGAATTTCATGGAGGAGTCTTTGCTGGAGCGTGCAGAGCAGTGGAACTCCTGGGCACCAGAGCCTTCCAGTATCCTCTGGAGGTTGCGCTCAGTGATGCCCCCTCCTGGCCGGGAAAAGTGCACAAGAGCGTGTGAGCTGAGTTTCTGGGAGCTGTTCATGCATCACAATATCAAATGTAATGTCACAGACCTACCCGGCATTATAGTTATCCTGCCTTTTGCCTGTCAGAGGGAGAAATGATGCGAGAATTACCACAGCAGAGTGATATTTAGACATCGTTATAGCTAGAATCAAGTCCCATTAACCGTGCTTAAAGTGCATTTAACTCTGCGCTGCCTCATGCAGACGTCCGCTGAGGCTGTCAGTCCTTCAGCACTCTGCTCAGTGTAGCCCTGTTGCGCTGTACTCTCAGCGTTTCTCTATTCTGCTCAAATACAGTCTTTTTACACTGTTTTTCTCAGTGTGCTCAAAAAACTTTCAAATATTGACCCAGATTCAATACAGGATCAAACAACAGCATCAATTAAGTAAATATTTACGACGGACTGCAGACCACCAATGATGCAATATCACATACACGTTACGCAGGGGTTCCATTGGTCAGTATATACTGAAGGCCAAAAAGGATCAATGATGAGGCAGTACAAGCACCTAATTGCCTGCCTTCCAGACCACTCCCACCACCAGCATGCTCCATAGTCCCCATAGGACAGGTCTCAACCACTACCTACAGAAATAATCTAGGACTGCTGGGATTCCTCAGTGTAATCGATGATGTAATGTATATGTAAGGTATCGGGTTACCACCCTGTGTGCGTCCTGTGCTGACTGCTAGTGGGATAGGTATGAGGTAAGGGGATGCACCTGGGGTCAGTGGGTCAAGTAGTGGTAGTAGTGTGCTCGCTTAGATCCAGGGTAGACTCCCAGAAGAGTAGATCTATGGTAGATCTTGGCTCCCAGGGTTTAGCTTGGATTGTTGCAATACTGACCATCGGACCCCCTTCACTTTAATCTCTGTAGGAGAGGCTGTGTTTCTCTCTTCTCTGTGGTCTCTGATGCAGAACCTGAAGACCCTAGATGACCTTGGAATCAGGAGTGGTGATCTTTATGCGTCCTAGACTTTTAAAACTTTTTTGATCGTCCTCAATAAAGCTAATTTTATCTATGTGTGGTTTTCCCTCACATATACACATATATATCCCTAATACACATATATATTTTACACATTGTATATATAAAATATCAAGTGCTTCTCCTCCTCCTGTAATTGCTGCATGAGGTCAGACAATTTTAATAATAATTAAATAACTACGTCTGCAGAGTCTGTAAAATTGATTTTTCAAAGTCTCCAAAGATCCAATGCATCACAAGTATGAGAATTCAAATAAATAATAATAATAATAATAATAATAATAATAAAACACAAAGGTGGTTTGTACACTGGGCAAAGCTGCAATGCTATGCCACAGCAGCACTTGCGCTGGGTACGATCACCAATGGGGAAAACACACAGGTGCTATTCTGGACAAGCGGCAAAACCACCATAACTGTTGTCTATTAATGCTTATTAATCATGGAAGCTCTTTAAATCTGTTGCTGCTAAATGCACTCACTATTAAAGTGGCAAATTAAATTAAATTCATAATTTTATTCAACTTCAATTCTGTAGAAAAATGAATTGTTTAGATTAATCAACAAAATAGACGATGAATTAAGCACTAGAAAAAATCTCACTACAGAAAACACTAAACATTTCTAACCACCTATTTTATTACATTTTAACATTTTATATTTTGATTATATTCTTTATCATTATTGATATATTAATATTAGAATAAACTAATAATAACACTCCTACAGAAAGTGGTGGTGGTGGTTCTCCATCACTGTGTTCATCATTAGAACATCTCCAAAGTTCTCCTCTCTCATGGAGTCTAGTATTATTTAGAGTTCTCCTCAGATCAACACCTGGTTTGGTGGTAAATCAGGGCTTAATGATGGTAAATCAGGTGAGCTGCTGCTGCTGCTGCTGCTGCTGCTGATGGAGGTGAACACATCCTCCACGCTGTGCTGGCTGGACTGGGGGGCGCCCAGGAGAACCCTGGAGGAACCGAGCTCTGTTCTTCAGACTAGCTCACAGACAAGATCTCACTACTTTCTTCAGAATGAGAAGCTCTTGTTTCTCCTTTTTACTTGATTTATGTTCACCTGCTTTATCTGGTCTGATGGGACCTGGGGCTTCTACAGGGGCCTACACCCCCCCAAACTTGTCAGACTAAATTCACAACCACTGCTAAGACTGACACCTGGTCACTGAATGTGGAAGCCTCTGAGGTGCAAGTGTGGAGATGCGGGTGACCTGTTCCACGAGGCGTTTGATGAGAGGCAAGCCCTCTAATGCAGAGCTGTCGCAGCCGCTGGTTAAAATCCTCTCAAAGCCCAGGGAGACCAGCGTTTCTAAGGCAACCGAGGGATCGTGGACCATATCAAATGCTGAAATGTACACAGGAGCACAATCGCAGTCAGGTATCATTAATACATTACAAGCAAATGACAAATATTTGAATCATCGAGAGCCCCATTCCCATTCACACATTAAAGCAAACCATTTACCTCTGTGGAAAGTAACCGGGAGAGGTCGACAAACAGCTGCACAGAGAAAACAGACAAACACAAAGTCACAGGTGATGACACAACCTCAAATACATCACAAACACTCTAGAAAACACTGAGGCCTAATTTATATTTTAAAATACAGAATTATGATAGAGATAGATAGTCTTTACATTGTATCAGAATTTCAAGAAAAACTAGAAATGCTCCAAAATGACCTGGAATAAAATCATTTACATTGACTTCCATTAAAGTTAAGAAGGTTTATATATAAAGCTGCTGTTTTTAATTACGTTATTCAGTTTTTAATATGTGTGATATGTATGTGGTATTATATTGGTCTATTATGGGTATACTGGTATTGATTACTCTATTCACTATTCTATTCAAGGTCTATCACTAAATGATCACCACTAGCATTTATTCCCTGTAAGTCACATGGGCATTAGGGGTGTACGACAATCACTGCGATATTATGATTTGCAAAACTGTATTGATTCTCAAAAAAAACACAGTATTGATTTTTAATCAACAGCAGGGACGTCCCGATTCTCTAAATGCTGAGTATCAGCCAATACTGATCCGATCTCTGAGTTGGTGTAAATAATGATCCAGCCCCACGGTTTAGATCAGACGAGCTGCTGATTAATCTGATCAGTAAAATCTCTTTATTTTCAGTCCCAGATTCTATCTATCTTTTTTTTTATTATGTTTTATAGTGTTTAATATCTTATAATCCAGCCTGACTCTCCTCCCTGACCAATCAGCTCCTTTACAACACTGCCTAATCTAAAGTCTAATCACTTCCTGTGTGTAGTGGTTCACACTCTGGACTGATATCTGTGGTTGTTGTGGGTCTACTGGTGTGTAATAGCTGGTTTATAGTGGGTGAATGTGTTGTGTGTGTGATTTGGGTTTCTATAGGGTGTGTGTGTGTGGGGGTTAGCATTAGCGTTAGCCTCCACTCGGTTCTGAATGGATTCTTCAGTGCTGGTTTATAAACAGAGAAAGACGAGTGAGCGGTTCTGCGGTTCTCCCGCTGGTAAAACAGAGCGTTTCAGTGAGAGTTTTATAAAGGGTCAGATATTATGGTCTGTTTTTAGGTTCCTCTGTAAAATAGCTCCACACTGCAGAACCTCAACTCCTTTATTTACCTTCTGAGAATGTCTGCACTGCTGCTGCCGCTGCAGCCGGCTGGGAATAATGTCCGTTTTGAGGACACCAGATGAGTCTGAATTGGGATTAAAATAGCCAATACCCGATCCATCAAAATCTGCCTGGATGGGCCCTGATACTGGATCTAACGGATATCCTTCCTAGTTACTATTTGGAAGGTCTATATTGGTTGTAAGAATCATAACAATGAATGATCACCACTAGCATTCATTCCCTGTAAGTCAAATTGGGGTGTAAAAAAAAATCAGTATACGGAAGTATGGTGATATTATGTTCAGCAATACTGTATCAATTCTCTAAAACACTGTATAAATTATTAAATATTATTTTACATGTAAATCTTGAAGTCAGACAGAGGTTCAGTTTGTGTAGTGTTTACTTATCTTGCAATATACTGAATCATAACCACTGTATCAGGATATGTCTAATATCACCAAGTTAATTAGCACTTGAATTATCCCCTCATTATGAAATTAAACTTACACAGCAGCTCCATGCAGAGCTCAGCGTCAACCCGGCCGTCCTCCGTCAGCGCTCCCAGCACCAGACCATCAGCCCTGTGGATCTTCATCAGCTCGATGTCCCTCCTCATCACCTCCACCTCTCGGTCCGTGTAGAGGAAGTCTCCTCCGCGGGGTCGAATCATCACATAAACAGGGATCTGTACATTCTCCTTAACCACCTGCAGCAGACCTGAGAACAGCAGCCGTTCAGAACAGAGGGATGCACTGATATGGAACGTCTGAGCTGACGTGCAAAATCAATAATGAATACCTTATATTGGCAAATACACAAAAACAGTTCTGATTAATCAGCAATGCAAAGGTCAGCAATGCATCAGCTGATAAAGCTAAAAAAGTATTGGGACGCCTGATCATTCAGCGTTTCTTCTGGAGTCAAGGGTATTAAAAGAGTCATTCCTGCTTTTGTTGGAGTAACTGTCTCTGCTGTCCAGGGAGAAGGCTTTTAACTAGATTTTCAGGCATTGCTGTGAGGATTTGATGGCATTCAGCAACAAGAGCAGCGTTAGTAAGGTCAGGATGTTGATCACAACTCCACCTCATCATCATCCCCACTAACTCCCCAACTTGTCCCAAAAGTACTGGATGAAGCTCCACCACCACAGCGCAATGCTGGGGGGCTTTATACCCCTCTCTAGCCCACGCCTGGTATTAGGCAGCATGGTGCCAATAGCTTCATGGTTTTGATCTTCACACACCACGAGAGGGTCCTATTCTATTGGCAGTACGGGTACAACTTAAAGTAGCTGAATGCGTTCATTAGAAAGGGTGTCCACAAATATTTGGACATATAGTGTATAGTATATATTTATATGGCCCAATTGTGGATTTTACATGCAGTAGTAATTATGTAACTAATGCTGCTAACTAAATCTACTGAAGTACATAAAAAGATCAATTAAATAAATTTTCAAATATTAAAATTATTAAACATTGTTTTTTTTTTTTACCATAACAATAATCACATCTGCATAATGTTTTCATAGCCATCTTTGATCATAAGTAATAGCAGCATATTTGCTGTTTTCTGTTTGCCTTTAATTTCAGCTATAATTATCATCCATCTAGTGATGGATGGATGGACATAAGGCAGACATGAGTGTATATGTGTGTACTCACCAATGCTGGGTGTGATACCACCCTCCAGTAAGCTGGAGCACAGCTCGATTCGGCCAGCACCTGCATTTGAATCAACAGTATCAGCCATTCTTCCTTTAACAGCCAACTAACAGCAGTGTGTCTGTGAGCTGGAGAAGTCACGGTAAGCATGATCCTGACCATATTACTATTCATAAAACTTCAGAAATGATTTATACGTGGGTGAGAATTGGCATTTCGATTGTACCTCCCCTTTCTGCGTTTATCGCTGACTCAACTGAATCCACACATACCTCCATCAGGAAGCCTTCAGACATCCTACAAAAGAAGAACGAAGATCAGAAAAAAAGTCCGGGATGTTCCACCTGAGGGTCAACACACCGTCCTGGTGGACACAGCACAGGATTTCTGACCAAGGGCTTGTAGACACCCGCTGATCCCAGATTTCTTCTAAAATTAAGAGTATTAATAAGCTGCTCTTCAGGCAAGGCTTTACTACAGATGTTGCTGTGAGAACTGGTGTCCATTTAACCACAGGATTACTGGGGAGACTGGTCATTCCTAGAGCTGGACAATAGACAATATTTTATCATATCGTGATAAATTCTGTTATTGTGATAACAGTATGCTGCTCTAAGCATTTTCTAGTGCTTAATAAACACTGATCAGCTGCAGGTTTCATTACTAACAGTGTAATTAGACTGAATGGTTCATTAGCTGAAGAGCAGCAGCTGTATAGTATAAATCACTGTATTCAGTACAGGAGAGGATCTAAATAGTAGTGTATAAGAATCTATCGCTACATTTTAGTCTGTGATGACACAGAATGTGATAAATATCGCAAAAAAAATACTTTTTTTTCAATATTTATATATATGATATACCATATATCGCCTAGCCCTACCCATTCCTATTGTATTTATTAAATATGTTGATAAGGTTAACTGAAACAACCCAAATATTGTATTCATTTATTGATTATCCAAACCCACCGGTGAACCTACATGTGAGTTCTTATGATTGTAAAATGATATTAAATCTGAAAAACAATGTGGACTATTTTGCCTCACTACATCCTGCATGTATCCCTCCAGCATTATTTTTATTAATTTGTCATTTCTAATTAATTCAGGCCTACACTCCCACAACTCTCAAAACTAGCATAAAACAGCACCTCTGGCATCAGTAAGCGCCAGTAAGCGTCTGGTTCCATTCACCACCACTGTTAACAAATTTTCAACTGGACGTTTCTCTAGAACTGAGCATTTCACAGCAACCCCACTCTGAATGGCTTTGTTTACATGGTAACTCTGTCATTATTTTCACATATTTTAATATAAGTGGAATTCCCCTTTAATGTCCAGGCTGTAATCTGCATATCACCCCATATTGTTGGATTATTACTGATATTTTTAATTCCATTTCTTCAAGGTCAGGTTCAAACTGTTACCTGCAGACTTGCACAGGAACAGTAAAGCATATTAAATCCCCAAATATTAGTTTAATTTGTTTTCAGAAAAACAGACCACGTGTACTGCTGACTGTTCAGGCTGCACTGATGATCATTAAATGTGGATTTATTAAAAACTAAGTAGGGTGATGGAACTTAGGCTGGTGCAGACAGTGCAGTCGCTATAATGCATGCTTTAAACTGCATATTAAGCATATTAAAGTGTCTAAATCACAGAAATGTGAAGTCTGAGGAGTGTTTGTGTTGATCTACTGAACAGGACTCGGTGTAGAGTCTGCAGCAAGCCCACGAGCTCCCCTGCCACGCTGCTTCGCTTGCCACATTACTGCAGGTAATACAGTGATTAAACCCCCCAAATCCCCCCAATCGCGATTAAATGAGAAGCAAAGGCTTCAGTTTCAGGCTGGTTCTCGGTCGGTTACCTTGCAGCCTTGTTTGGGTTCACATCAGAGTCCAGCAAGGTCTGTTTACACCCCGCGAGCCGAGACAAGATGGCTTTGGCCAGTGATTGGTCACGAGTACCCAGCTGTGAATATTTTAATTTATTCATTTTTCATATTTTATTAGTTAAAACGTGGTAGATTATTAAACAAGGCAGTTTATTTATCTAAAAAAATATTTAAATATAAAAAATAATAAGATCAGAATTTTGCCAGCTAGCTAAATGTTGCTAGGTTACCGTAGTGCTACGTATAACGCCTATGTACTTGTGAACATTACAATTTATTTGGAATATTTTAAATTAATCTCAAACCCTTTTCGACTGCATTTGGTTTCATTAAAAATATAAAACTGCTAAAAATATAAAAGAACTAGCTGCGTTTTATAAACTCGTAAATATGACGCCAGAGGTCAGAGTTGACTCTACGAGTGAAGCGAGGTTTGAATCAGCGTAGGGAGCCGATTCCTTTCAAAGCTTCAAAGCACCGGTCCGGTTTAGTGATTCATTGGCTTGCTTGTGACGCGGGGTTTGATTCAGCTTCTTGAGCCGATTCCTTCGCGATTCAGTATTATTACTAAATCTATTACAAATGTAAGTTATATTTATATTATAAAGTTATACTCAAATGTCTACTTTTTATCAATCTAATTGCATTTTAATACGTTATATTTATCAATATGTATTGCGTATATTGTCGAAACAATACAAATAAATGAAATTCCTAAAATGTTGTATATCTATGTTTCTTCTATTATTATTTTTTATTATTTTTATTACGAGTCCATAACCTTAAAAACGCGTTACAAAATAGATTCAGTCCAATGAATCGGTTCAACCGCTGTTTTAAAAGGAGCCGATTCAAACGACTGAGTCGGACAACGTGGTGGTTATGTGAGGAAGCCCTTCATACGGAATCACACCGGACCGGGCCGCTGGTTGAGGAATAAGGACACAGCCATGCTTCTCCCGGCTCTCAGACATGCAGTGTGGTGCGGCTCCAGGAGCGCAGGGAGGGGACTACAGCAGAACCATGTAAGAGAACGCAGGGTGCTAGATAACATTACCTAACCGAGAGAAACGTGACATCATCCACTTCCATAACGCTGGAGCGGTGAGGGGTTAAGGTCAGGTCTGCAGGATTCCCACACGTCCTGGAAAGCTGACCCTTCAGACATCATTTAGAGATGCTGGAAAAGGCATGAGCATGAGGTTGAGCTTCTGGCTGCAGAAAGAGCTGCTGGTGATGTTCATTGCAGTTTGTAAAGCTGCACGTGGGCAGATACACCACCACCACCACCACCATGTTTAACAGTAATTAAGCTTATAAACAGTGCATACAGTACATCACTACTGCTTAACCCTTTTGCCCTCATCACCATCATGTATGTGGGAGTCAGTGTAGTACATCCAGAATAATTAGTGCTTATTGAATAATTAGTAAGTAGCCTACTGAAAAATATGTAAATACTCAATAATAATTATATGTACTGAATATATGGTAGATACTGAGTATTTGCTAGGCTTTAATTAATTCATATGTATAAGACTAAGTAGTGGATACATGATAATTAATATGTACATAAATGTACTAAATACTAATAAATAATTAATATGTACTAAATCCAGAATAATTAGTGCTTATTGAATAAGTAGCCTACTGAAAGTAGCCTACTGAAAAATATGTAAATACTCAATAATAATTATATGTACTGAATATATGGTAGATACTGAGTAATTAATTCATATGTATAAGACTAAGTAGTAGATACAAACTAATTATTATATAGTCCATAATCTGGTAATTAGTATGTAGCCCATTGAATCACTTCTATGTATTGAATATTCAGTAGATACTCAGTGAGTAGTAGGTATTGAAAAAATGTATGTGTATTGAATGAGTAGTAGATACACAATAATCACGACATATTGAGTGATTAGTAAGTACTGAATAATCAATGGTTATTGAATAGTGTATATAATCAGTAATTGGTAGATCCAGAATAATTAGTGCTTATTGATGAATTAGTAGGTAGCCTACTGAAAAATATGTAAATACTCTATAATTATATGTACAGAATATTTAGTAGATACTGAGTAATTACTAGATATTAAATCATTTCAATAGTATAAGAGTAAGTAGTAGATACAAACGAATTGTTTTATAGTCCATAATCAGTGGATGCATAATTAATCTGTACTACTTAGTAAATCCAGAATAATGAGTGCTCATTGAATAATTAGTTGGTAGCCCACTGAATAATAAGTAGATACTAAATCACTTGTATGTATTGAATATTTATTGAATTGAAAAAATGTGTATTGAATAAGCAGTAGATACAAAATAATGACTGGATACTAAATAATCACAACATATTGAATACTTAGGATTTAAATCATGTATTGTCAATAATCAGAGAACACATAATAATTAATAGGTACTAAATACTTAGTAAATCCAGAATAATTAGTTCTTATTGAATAATTAGTAATGAAGTCGGCTGAAAAATAAGTAGATACTGAATCATTTGTGTTGAATGTTTAGTAGATACTCAGTAAGTAGTAACTATAAGTAGATACTGAGAAAATCCTATGTATTGAGTGAGACGTAGATACAAAATAATGACTGGAGACTAAATAATCAATACATATTGAATAATTAGTAGGTACTAAATAATTAATACTTATTGAATCATAAATGACCAATTATTAGTGGATACACAAGTACTGAATACTTATAAAATCCAGAATAATTAGTGCTTATTGATTAATTAGTAGGTAACCCACTGAAAAATCGGTAAATACTCTAATTATGAATATGAATATTTAGTAGATAAATACATACATACTAGTTAAATTGGCAGCATATTAAACTGGCTGCCCAGGTGTCTTTAATCAGGCCTTTAGGTTTGGCCGGTTATCCTGAAGCCGTCCTCTTTGGCTCTTTTGGAGCCGCTGCTTGTGGTGAAGCTCTTGAATTCTGCTTCTTCTGAATCTCCTCAGCGGACGCCTTTCAGACAGTGGGTTCTACAGAGAGGCCAGAATACAGTCATCACTGAAACCGGATCAGCGCGGACCCCTACAGCAGTCACCGTACCCAACACGGCGACGAATCGCACTGTGGGCCGCTGGCTGGTGGGATGCAGTGGGCTTGTCTTGGGGGCGGTGGTCCTGGGAGGAGTGACCAGGTCAGTATTGGATGAGCCTGCTTGGATAAAGGTAATAACTACTTGCTAGAATGTAAACAACTGTGCGTTCTGCGTCGAGGAACCCAAGGACGGGTCTAGATTAACATGGGCTGACCTGCTGCCTTAAAGCTGTATCAGAAATAGAGGATTTTTGATGATGAGAGCACATGAACGCCTCCACAGCGTTGTACACAGTTGTGGGATCGATTTAAAAATAAATGAAATAAAATAATTAAATAATTAAAATTAAAAATGAGGCTCTGTCTTTGCTATGGGATGGTAAGTCTCTTAATTTCTCTTAAACTTTTTTGGGGGGCGTAACGTACAATAATAGACCAATCAGCGTGTCTCTCGCCATCCCTTTAAGAGCCAGGTGCGGTCAGTCTGACCTTGGCGTCAGGCTGCACGTGCCTGTGTTGACAATTCACTGCCAAGATAGCAACGAACGTCTGACTGTTGATGAACGTCTGTCTAGGCTGTTTTCAGTCAGTGAAGCTCCTGCTGTGTTTTCCGTTGTCGAGATACACAGAAATACTCCAGAAACTGACCTGAACACCCCTCATTTTGAGACCACGTACCCAACGTACGAGGCAGATGTTGGCCTCTTATACTGCAGTAGTGCTGCAGTATCAGACATGTACTAGTGCCAGAATGTAACTGCTGCATAATTTAAGGTGGAACGTAAATTAAAAAATTTAAATGATTAATTTATTATAAATTATATATATATAATAAATATAAATATATATAAAGACCAGAACCAACCAGCTCAGCCAGACTAAGAATCAGGGCTAAAACCAGGATAAAATTGCATAGCTGTACACCTACACCTGTGCTCAACAGCATTACAGTGGTAAATCTGCTGGTAGGTTCTGGTAGATGCGGGAGGTTTGGTACCTGGAATTGCTGTCAGCTGTGAAAGACGTCCTCAGTAGCTCAGTTCTCCAACGCTGGATTAAGACTAAATTTAATGCATTTTTATTACTGTTTCTGAACCTTTCACAGAAAATCCCTTTTATTAAAACTGTGATTTTCATACTGGAGCAGAGGAGGCTGGTGTGATGAGACTTGGGCTGATGTGCTTTTTTTTTGTTTCAGGCTGACTGAGTCTGGTCTCTCCATGGTGGATTGGCACTTGGTGAAGGAGATGAAGCCGCCGCGGTCGCAAGCGGAGTGGGAGGCTGAATTCTCCAAATACCAGCAGTTTCCAGAGTTCAAAATGTGAGTCAGATTCCCACCTGCTGGACGACACACTGACGATGCCTATTTCTATTTTCTTATTATATAATAATCATAATAATGCAATTACACACTTTTAGAAAGCAGTGAACTTAATTATTAAAAAAATTTGAGGGCCAGCAGACTAAGGTCACTATGGTCAGATGGTCGCTTGTTCAAATCCCGGTCATGCTGCTAGCCATCAGCAGCCGAGGCCCGAGAGAGCACAATTGGCCTTGCTCTCTCCAGGGTAGGTGTGGGTAGATTGCACACCCGGTGCAATCTATGCGGTTGTGTTGCTTCAGCGGCAGTTCGAAAAATAAGTGGCTCGACTGTGCACATGCCAGAGGGGGCGTATGTTGGTTGGTCTGCCCTCACTGGTGTTGGGTACATTGCGTGCGATGAAGGGGGAAGTATATATGGGGTCCAAATTGGGGAGAAAATGGATGATAAATCTGATAAAAATAAATAAATATTATTTTTAAATGGGCAGTATCCCAGTGGGCAGTATGTATTCCAATGGGTCATCTCCAATAGGACATAATTATGGTGACTGGCCCACTCTAGCAGAGAACGCACTGTACACGACTGGTCACCTTCAGACATGGGCGTAAAAACCCTGACCCTTTTCCTTCCCAACAGAATGAACCACGACATGACCCTGACGGAGTTCAAGTTCATCTTCTACATGGAGTGGGGGCACCGCATGTGGGGCAGGCTGGTGGGCCTAGCCTACATCCTGCCCACCATGTACTTCTGGAAGAAAGGCTACTTCAACCGCTCTATGAAGGCTCGTGTTCTGGGCTTGTGTGGCTTCGTCTTCTTCCAGGTATGCTGAGGTGCTCAGCTGGAGCTCAGCTTCGGCAGACCAGCTTCCGTAGCTTACAGAGAATGCAGCGTCTTTGGGGCTGTTCAGGTGGACCTTCAGCATGTGCTGGTGACTACTGTCCTCTATCTAGCTGCCTTTCGGTTTGGGTCACACTCCTCACAATAAGAGGAGGAGCTCGAAGGGTTCTTAGATGGAGATTGAGGAGTGTCATGATCATTTACATGATTATGTGAAAGGTTCTTCACATTGCACAGCTCTTTGCAAACATGGTTCTTCTATGGAATCACTCAAAGAACCCTTTGTAGCACCGTAATTCTTAAAGTGTGGATGGTAGCATTAGCAAATATTAATTATAAAGGGTTCTTTAAGTCATAATGATCGTGGAACCTATATTGGTGCTATCAAGAACATCTCCAGGGACTGGACCTCAGGTTAGAAGTAAGAAGATGACTTCACAAGGCGACCAGGGAGGTGTCAGAGGAGGCAGAGCAAGCCAAGGAAAGGCATGGGGAAAGCAGGGGGCGAGAGGGAGGACACGTCACTGTACACTGTCCCACCACCAGATGTTCCAGGTTATAAGGGGTGAAACATCAAAGATCTGTGGTCCCCAGGTGTGACCGGTTTAGAGCAGAGCAGGAACAAGGACCTACCTGTATAATTTAATGCATTGTTTCTATTTAAAAGGTTCTACATGGAACCCTCTACTAAAGGTCTTGCACCAGTGCATCCAAATGGTTCTTTGCGCTGTCGTATTTCTATACAGAACCATCGCCTCTTGTAAAGAACCCTTGAGGAACCCTTCTTTAAAGTGTAGACTTACAGTTACTCAGTAAGCGCTCTAGATAGAGTTCTAGATAACATGTGACTCTAAACAGTGTCCATACTTGTGAACCTGAAGCTGGACTGAATGCTAAAGCTCTTGCTGTTCTTCAGGGTCTTCTGGGCTGGTACATGGTGAAGAGTGGTCTGGAGGAGAAGCCGGAGTCCTACGATATCCCCCGTGTCAGCCAGTACAGACTGGCCTCTCACCTGGGGTCAGCTCTGCTGCTGTACTGCGCCAGTCTGTGGACAGGCCTCACGCTGATGCTCCCAGCTAACAAGGTTTGTATCTGGAGAGGACGTCCTGTTTGGAGATCAGTGACCTGGGTGATCAGGTTTCAGCAGTTTTGTGATATCAAAATTTTAAATATATTTAAATGTACAGAAAGGGATTTTAAATAAACATGGCACATCATTCATATAATTATACTGATGATTTATTAACCCTCATATTTACACTGTAAGCAGTTATGAAGTGATTAGCACTGTTGTCTTGTTAATAATGAGACTATAATGGGCTCATATCCTTTATTACATGAACATTTTTATTTATTTATTTATTTATTATTATTATTATTAATTATTATAATGTCAGACCAGGAGGTTTGGTGGTCAGTGGTTTACCTGAAGTTGTAACTGTAGCTGTTCTGCCTCCACAGCTTCCTGATACCAAGCGCATGCTGCAGCTCAGGAGGTTTGCTAAGGGCACGGGTGCCCTGGTCTTTCTCACGGCTCTCTCAGGTACATGCATTCAGATGATATGAAATATATATATGTGTGGAGACTACAAGATACAAATATACAGACGCCACAAAGCAATACAATGATATAGTTCATATGAATATATTATTAATTATTAATCATTTATCCTAAACTGAATAATTTAGAAACTCGAAATACTAATATATTAATTTATTATCATTATCTTATGGCCTCACAATGTTAAAAACTCCCTTGGCAAGACTACACAACCTTACTCACCATTACTGTTGGACACAGAAGGAAATTTGGCTTCCGCCTTTAACCCATCATTGCAGTAAACACACCCACACCCCCACACACAACAGTGATCAAACACACACAATGAACAGTGAGCACACCTACCATACAGAGCGATGTGCAGCCATTGCTGGGTAAAGGGCCTTGCTCAAGGGCCCAACAGTGGCAGCTTCAAACCCACAACCCTGTCATCAACATCAGACATGTAGGTTTTACGTAATCGACCACAGCTGGGATTGACGTCACACCCGAGCTGACAAAAGACTTTTAGCCTTTCCAGGTTTCACAGTTTACCACAACTGGTTTGACGATTCTTTGCTGTTGTTTTATGGTGAATCGAACCGAAATGTCCCACTTTTTGTGCCCCAGGTTAGCATTATTAGCATTTTACGGTATTACGTACATCGAAGCGCCATGGAAACACGTCCACAGATAGAAGTAGGACAGTACCGAGCGTACGTCTGATTTAATGACCCACAAACCGACACTGCTCTTACTACTGCTGATGTGCGGTGACTTTCCGGCGTTTCAGTTAAAATGTCCCGCTTGGAACTCGGAAAATCCGACATTCCAGTTCCAGTGAGTGTAACTCTGCTTATGTAACTATGCTGGGTGATTACTGTGGCAACCAGTGCACACACCTGTACCTACAGTTTGACCATACAGCTCAGATTTGGGGTGTAAGGGCTCAGAGAGGTGAAAAGATGGTATCAGTATCAGCAGGTCTGATCTCTAGGTTACAGTATCCGTATCAGACAGGAAAAAGTGCTATTGTGCCCCCCCTAGTGTGGACTCTCTGATCTAGGAAACCATATCAACCTGTAACCTGACCATGTCTTTGGCTCTGTATTTGCGGGTGAGGATGAGGAGGGTGGCCAAGAAAAACCTTTCATTTAAGTGTGAATCTTTTGCAGGGGCCTTCGTCGCTGGCCTTGATGCTGGCTTGGTGTACAATTCCTTCCCAAAGATGGGTGACTACTGGATCCCTGATGACTTGCTGAACTTCTCACCGGCTATCAAGAATGTCTTTGAGAACCCTACCACTGTTCAGTTTGACCACCGTGTGCTGGTGAGCGTTAATTTTTTTACATTTTTTTCTTTTTAGGCTTGAAATATTTTTGTGTTTCTGAAGAACCAAAATACCTACATTTCATAATTGACCATTAAATGAAGTGTTAATTAATTAAACTCCAAGGTTTGTCCAGTTAAGGGAAAGTGAAATTAGGCGGTGATGGTGCAAATGAACTGAAATAAG
Organism: Salminus brasiliensis; assembly: GCF_030463535.1. NCBI lineage: Eukaryota > Metazoa > Chordata > Actinopteri > Characiformes > Bryconidae > Salminus > Salminus brasiliensis. Next base: position 27,350,104 of record NC_132901.1, on the reverse strand, counting down.
CCGCCAACATGTTAAATATAGCTTCTTCTAACTCAGACAATTATAATTCTGCTTATATTTTCATCTTTAGGATTAATTAAACCCACAATGCTTCCATGTTATACCGGCTCCTTATTGCTGTACTTGTCTTATCCTGAGATAATTTGGGTGTTTTTCTTGGGCACATGTGGTCTTTTAGCATGAGTGGCTGTTGTGGATGCCTAGCTTTCATTAAATCAGCTTTAGTCTGATTATTTTTAACTTTTTTATAGCCAAACAATAACCAATCTGTCCAATTAGACCTTTGCTGATGAAATGTTTTGTAGTTTTGGTTCAGATTTGTGTGGATTAAGAAAGTCTGAGCCTCTTTATCGTAAGTAGACAAACGAACACCAGCGCTAGAGTCTCAAGATTAGGTCTTGAGTGTTCAGGCTATTCAGGCCAGCCTTGCTGAGAATAAATGAAAAGTAGATGCCAAGTGTCAGCATCATGTCATTTAGCTTTTATTTATTTAGATATTTATAGTGCTGGTCTACTGTTTGTAATTGGGACCCTCACTTCCCTGCTGCTTTGTGAATGCCTGTTTATTTTGCTGTAGGCTATCGGCTCATTAGCAGCCATCAGTGGCCTCTACCTGTTCTCCAGACGCATGCATCTACCCAGGAGGGCAAAGATTGCAATCAGCTGCCTGACAGCCATGGCTTACACTCAGGTCAGTTGCAGAATTTCATTGGCTTTCTTCATGTCCTCTAAAACAACACAGTGTGAGATTTTCTAGGTAATTACAGATTGTGCTTCAAGTCAAAGGATGTGAAAATGCTCACTGAATTGTTAAAGATTTTTTTACTTAATTAAGTTTTTGATCGCTAACCCTGGTTTTGGACACACTCCCACTGAAGATGTTGGAAGGTTTTATGAATTGGACTATTCTGCATCGTTCCTTGGGTCCCTGGAATAAGGGAATAAGGGAACAAGGCTTGAAAGCAGGCTAGCTGATGTAGCTGGAGGCACGCTAGAACTCGCTGTGAACTACAGACCTGAACGAAATGCCAGCGTGTAGCAGAACAGCAGGGAGCCGGTTTGTTCATTTGTATGCTTCATAATGACTCGAGGTGTCCTGAACCACACCGGCACATCTGCAGCACCTTACAGAAGACCTGGATGCAGTTTGAGCGAGTGGGGTTTAGCCTTGTAGCTGCAGAACTAACCAAAGGAAGCTAAATTTGGATGCTAAACATGTGTTTGCTGATGGACTACGTCTGTGGGAAGTGGAAATTTGAGCACTCTGCAGAAGTTCTGCAGATTTTGATGGGAGGAGTTCAAGAAGGAAACCATTACTATCCAAAAAAACATCAGTCGAAACCGGTACATTGTTTTTGACAGCAAAGGGTTCCCACCTTGCTCTCCTCCCACGAAAATCTCATTCTGATGGTAGATGCTGTACTTTGACTTCAGCTGTGGCAACAAGATCTACCTCCTTCCTGATGATATTGTAGAATTGATGGAGACCTCTTTACTGACCCTGTGGTTCGATGATCTACTCTTGGGCTAAACTTGCTGGGACTGTCTGATCTGGCTATGTTGGTCAGCTGTTCCTCTTGTATATGATTTAGTGGACAGTGGAATGGCTGATTTCTAATTGTCCTGAGATCTTCTTAAACCCCTTCCATCTACAGACTCCTCTGCATCTCCACCCTTCTTTCTGAAGGCCTCAGAGAGCTCTCTGGATCTGGCCATGATGGTGATCATCTTCACCACTCACTTCAGCAAAAATCAATAGCAGACCAGACTAAATTCCTGAGGTTTAAATAAGACTCCAGACTCCTCTAGAATAATCCTCTCCAACCATGTTCTGATCATCTGCAGCTGATCTTCTAATTCTACACATTTAAAGGAGTAATATCTCCTCAGAGAATATTAATTTCTATTAATTCTATTTTATAAATGATGGTTAAAGATGGTTAGATTACCTCCATCTCTCAGTGCTGATCTCATGAAGATCAGACCTCCAGATGTTTAACTAGGATCAAAAAGACACAGATTAAGATTTCCCCCATATTTAGGATACCCATGTACGTGATGGTAATGGTCTTGTCTCATTTCCAGGTGGCTCTTGGCATCAGCACCTTGCTCCTATACGTGCCCACTCCCCTGGCGGCTACTCACCAATCAGGATCGGTCGCTCTGCTCACTTTCGCCATCTGGGTCCTCGCCGAACTGCGCAAGGTGGCCAAGTAGATCACGTTTCCCTCGCCTTGGGCGCCTCTAATCAGGTCCAGAGAGACTCTGTATTCAGTTAAGTTAAAAGACTGGGCTTCCTGTGCCGCCGGCGGTTAAATCCATCTTCAATTCGGGTCGAAAGCACGAAGGAAGTTACGCTTCTGCTGAGATCGTTCGTTAAAGGTAATGAAAAGTGCAGCTGCCCGCTGCGGCAGCGGCGTCTCTGGGTGCGGGGAGCTGATTTCTCCCACAGAGAGACATTTGAATACTGTAAGCAGTTTAAAGTCGTTGTTATAATGAAGCGTTTAAATGCTCGCAGCTGGTGGTTTATTGGTTTCCCTGGAAAATGATCATGAAAGACTTGAAAGGCCCTCTGCTAGATGGTTCATCTGATACCTGATCAAATGTAAAATGGCGGTGCCTAATGGGAGGAAAGGCAGGTGGGCTGACTTCGGCCTGACGTCATTCAGTATGGATTGTACTAACTGCAGCTGCGGGTTGTAAAGTCACAGAGTCACAAGACTCCAATAAAGAACGGCCTTTTATAAGTGTGTAGTGTTTTCTGTCAGTATGGTAAATCGGGCTTGGGTGAGAGGGCAGTATCTCAGACCTATCCTTCATGTCAAGTCCAGTCAAATTTATTTCTATAGCTTTTTACAACTGTTGTCACAAAGCAGCTTTACATAATTAGTAATTAGTAAAAGACATAAAAAAAAAAGAAATAACGTAAGATATGAAGGACCCACGACCCCCAGTGAACCCCAACGGCAACAGTGGCAAGGAGAACCTCCCTCAGAGCTGGAGCAAGAGACCTTGGGAGGAACCAAGACTCACAAGGGAGACCCGACCCATCCTCCTCTGATCAGAACTATTTAAACAATATTGATAAGTCACCAAACCATCTATTCTGTTGAACTGCTCTAATCATAATATACTAATCATGTCATGCAGAAACCTCCAAAATCACCCCAACAGCAGCTTTACAGGAGAAGATAAAACCTTGCCAACAATCAATGGAAGTCAATGGAAAAATAAGTGATTCCAAGTCATTTTGGAGCATTTTTCTTCCTCCCCAATTTTCCAACCCCATGTAATGGCCAGCATCACATCGTAGAGATATGGGGAGTACGTGAGAGCGAGAGAGCTGGGCCAGTTGTCTCAGGCTCTGGCTGCTGATGGCAGGCAGCATGATCTGGGATTCGACACATTTTGGAGCATTTCTATTGGTCAGTTCCTCTTGAAATTCTGCTACAGTATAAAGTAATGAACTGAATTCTGATTTTAGTTAAAAAGTGAAAAACAAAGCAAGGTTTCTTTGCGACAGTGGCGATACGCTGGTCTTAAAGGAACACTACAGCGTTTTATTTATATATATCATCTAAACCACATCTGTATCTTAACACTGCTTTCCTGTATTTTAATGATGTATAATATATAATAATTAAAGTAAATACCCACTGATTTCCATTATGTAAATACGGGTTTTCTAAAAAGCAATGAAAGGCTCCATATCTGGGCAGCAGGTGTTTAGTTCTTTTGACAGTTTATTCAGGAATTTAACATTAGCAAAGTAACAATATCCATAATAGTTTTATAGTGTCCTTATTAGAGTTTAGGTTGCAAATCTGACATTTTCATTTAAAGTATGGCTCAGGTTGAACATTTAATTATCAGCTTTATACCCAGACAAGCCTTTAGTCTTCTTTCATACACGAATGTACATCAAATAAAATTATTTATTATGCCTATAACACTGCAGTAAGAGTCATGTGTCTGTGGAATATGTACATTTCTACTTGTTTTGGAACCTCTATGTCCCAGAATTCGAATTGCAGTAGCATCCCCATTGACAAAACCCTCCTTTGCCAGTCTGTAATCAGTCAGTTCTTACCTGAAGCATGCTTATAACATTTGTAGACCACTCTGTAGACCACCATGAACATGCTTTGCTCCATCTTCTGAAGGTAGGCAGAAACACGCGTCTTGCTCGTCAGTGCATAGCAATTGTGATTTTTATTGTCGCTGTACAAAATATACATGTTCTTGTTTTTGAATGCAGTGCAACCAGTCGAGGCTAGCTAAGGAGACGGTTATACAACAGGTTATTAGATTCTTGTTGCTCTAAAAACACGGTACATGCGAGTATAGACAGGTACCACTGGTGCACAGGAATGGTTACCTGCTGACCAGCACTCTGAACACGACTGCCACCACTTGGAGTTGATGCCTGGGGGAGAAAATGAACCTTCTGTAGTTCAGAAAATACACACTGGAAGAGAGAACGCTTGGCAGCCAGGACCTTCTGCGCTGGGCGCGCATTTGCACATATTCAAGAACCGCTGGAACGAGAGGCCCAGTGTGGCGGACCAGAACATCGGCCGGGCCAGTGAATGTGTGAGTGATCAGTGGGGATGGTGGATTTTGCAGGGACCATTGTTTTGGTACATTTAGGGCATTTTATGGTTCATCCAAGTTTGGGCTGATTAACCAGATGTGGAGAAGGACCAGAGACTCATTTCAGGTGGTCTCCACTTCGATTACCCCCTCAGTGTCTTGACAGCTCACGTCTCCCTCTACACAGATCAGCCATTACATTAAGGTCAGTCCGTTTCTACCAAAAGTGCTCCGGTGGAAGGATGCCAATGGAGGTCCTACCTTTCACAACTTACAGGACTTCTGCTGCTAATGTTGGTCTTGGGGCCACATACCACAGGACAGGCGGTCTTGTGGAGTCCATGCCTCGATGGGCCAGAGCTATTTTGGTGAGGACCTACACAATGAGAGGCATGGTTATAATGTTATGGCTGATCTGTGTATTCATCTCTCAGAATATTGAGATGTATGTTAATTAAGGGACCCTCCACCAAAATGAAAATGATCAGTTTAAGACTTAAAGGCCTGAGCCCAGAAGACTCCAAAGGGTCCGGTCAGTGTGAATGTCCAATGCTCACTAAGGCTGTGTTTACAAGGACATTTTGGTACTCATCACAAACTCACACCTTGCCACTGATTTACAATAAAATCAGTGAACTGCCAGAGCAATGCCTGGCAATGCACCAAATGTAGTAGAACAACGATGGAACCATGAATCAGTCAATAGGAGACAGTCTGATACAGTCTTAAAGGAAGGACCTTAACTTAAACATTAACATTGACGAGAACTTGAAATATTAGTCCGATCTTCACAGTCCCATCGGATTGGGTTGAGCTTAAACGTCACTGTTTACTGAACACACTGAGAAAATCTTTCAACTATATTTAGGTCTATTTTGGCTGTTACACTGCTTTTTCTGGAACTCGAAATCAAACTTTTTAAATTGTGAGCGCCACCTGTCCAGGGAGGCCTGATCATGCAAGTGTTTTAGAACAGAATAGGACTCTGTAGGGCAGATGTACATAGACCTATTGGCACCATGCTGCCTAATGCCAGGCATGGGCTAGTAGAGGGGTTTAAAGCCCCTTCAGCATTGAGCTGTGGAGCAGTGAAAGAGATGTGTTCTCTGGAATGATGGATGGGGTTCCACCCAGTAGTGCTGGGATGAGGTGGGGTGGTGATCATCATTATTATCATCATCATCATCCAACTTCCTGACCTCAATCACACTGCTATTGTCGCTGAATGCAATTAAATCCTCACAGCAATGCTGTTCCAAAATCTAATCGAAATTTGAAAAAATACTCTTGACTGCAGAAGGGGGCAGGTGTCCCAAAACTTTTGTCCCAAAATGTCCTCGTCAATACAGCCTGCTACGTTCCACAGTACCCTCAACCCAGCGAGATTTTAATTTCCAAATGAAACTTGTACAACTGTTCGACCTTGCGGAGGAGGAAAATGTTCCTCTAATGAGGGCAGCATGTGACCGCTCAAGTCCTTGAAATGAATTCATTGGCATTTAGACGGACTCATTTGCATAAACCATGCTGATTAAATTCGGAACTGCGTGAAAAACCACTCGAGCAACCCTGTACAAAACAAACCTCACCACTGTGTTGTGCCACCGCTAACAATTAGCACTGAGAGTTGCCCAGAAATGGGGGCGTTACTGATGGCGGTACTCACTGGCAATGCTTCTGGTCGGCTTTAATCAAAAGTATTATTGCTTATGTCTCTTAAACCCATTTCCCTTCCTCTCAACTCTGGATTTAGCGGTTAATGAAGCTCTAAGAAAAGAAGCGCACAATGTTCTGATGAAAACACAATAAATCTAATGACCTCACTGCTGACAGGCTCAGGCCCCACTGCCACGATGCAACTGGTGTGACCACCCAGACTCCAGACTGTTGTTGTAAGCTAGCTAGCATGCGTATTTGAGCCCAACGCTCCACAACCGTGAGTGTGTTCATGACGGATGATTGATTTTCTCATTCATTTATTTTATTCAGGAATCACTGAGCACTAACCATGCTTCACTTTTCTGTTGGTGGCATTGCAAAGGTTCTTGTGCTAATCTACAGCTTCGAAATCTTCTATGTAATCAGACTGATTCCTTGGTTCGATCCAGGAGGCCAATGATCAAGAAAATATCTAAAGTTCTTATTTTGCAACCCAATTTGTTGACTTGTCTTAATTCCTCATGTTGGTAAAGTGCCAATTCCCTAATTTGCTCTTATTTTTTCCAGGCCTCTTCATACACAAAGGGTTCTTCGAGCGATGCCCTAGAAGGACCACTTTTGAATAAGCTCTATACCAGGGTGCAAAGTCCCGTAGATCCACCACCCTGAAAGGTTCAGAGCCAAAACACCTGGCTCTAGAATTCAGATGCCCCTGAAGATCTTCACGGTTGGATCAGGAGTGTTAGATGAGGGTTGGAGGTTATCCAAATTGATAGGTCAGGAGATCTCCATGACCAGGATTGAGCACCTGTGTTTAGTTTCTGTGAATGGTACTTTGGAGATCTGGGGATCAACCACTTTGTAGGTCTTCATAGCCTGACATGTAAGATAAGGACCGGAGCTGAACCCTGCAGGTCGGTAGGACTCCAGGACCAGACCTGGGCACGCCTGTTTAGTTGAATGGTTCTGCCTAGAATGTTTACATTATGTGGAAGGTTCTCAGTTCTCCAAAGAACCATTCATAGAAAGCTTTTAGTAGATCAGAACCTTTAAAATGTTGTTTTTCTACAGCACCCCTTCTGGAAACACTTAGGTTCCATCAAAGATCCATCCTTTAATAATCTGGGTCTGGGTTTGGGGAGTTGTTGGCAACGGCATTCACCGGCAGACATGGCTGAACTCTTTGGCGTTGACGGACAGGTAATGCATGAAGAAGCTTGCTGGTCTTTGTGCTGTGGAGCTCTGGCTCTGGTCTAGTCATGCCTAAGATGATCAAATGGGATATTCTTTACGATGAACACAATACATATGCCTTTACCACTCGAGGATAATCCCAGCAGCAATGACCGAAGCTTCATATTTTGCATGGGATCACAGTGAGAACATTGGGTAACACTAATGCAGCATTATAGAACTTCCTTGAACTTCCTTCCTAGAATTCCTAAAATTACTTCATGAGACACTCGATGGGATATAAAGGAAGAATGTCGCTCGACAGCACAGGAACAGTCAGAATAGGTAACAGCTAAGAACTTCAAGGCCAAGGAGCCACCACAGATCAGATGACCCCTCTGGAATGTACAGGCATAGAATGTGGCTTCTCTATTGGCTGCTGCAGAGGTGTGGGGGTGTAGGGGGTGGGTTGGTGGAGCTTAAGGGGTGGAGCCTCTGCCCCAGAGTTCTCGGGTGATGGCACACGATGACAGCACACAGTCCGAGCGAGGCACATGTGGACGGACGAGCAGGACGACAGACAGGCTTTGGACTAGCTTAACTTAATAGGTACAGTAAGTAGTGTTAGGTTAGTTGTGACATCATGCGTTAAGAAAATCAGTCAGCGGTCAGAAAAGATGGCGCCGTCGTCTGCACGCAAGAACCTCCAGCCGGTTGGTTTTTACGGTTCCTTGCGGTTCCTTTCGCTCGTAGCCATGGTCCGTGCCATCCTCCGAGCTCCGGCTCTGCTCTGCTGTCCGAAACGTTGGTCCGGCTTCGTCCCGAGTCCAGCCGGCCTCCGTTCGAACCCTTTCAGGTATGTAACAAAAGAATGTGAGCTTACTGGAGTGGGTCTAGAAGCCGGCCCTGATGCATCTTCCACTGTGTCTCTGGGAGAAAGAAAGAAACGGAATGACGGCGGCCCTCTGGCTGCGTGGAGAGGAAGAGAGGCAGGAGGGCAGGAGGCTGGTCAGCAGCTGGCTGACTGCTTCGAGGTCTGGGTCGCTTCTCGCAGCCCCCGTCCCCTCTTCTCCACCAGAGCACGGCCCTAAATGACGTTGTCGAACAGCTGCATGGACTGCATAATGTTCTCGTCCTGGAAAACATGAAGAAACAGAGGAGAAATGAGGGAGAACAGACGACATCTGCATTTTACACAAGTCCTACAATTCCAATTCCTGGGTTCCTTTGAGTCAGAGTTTCTCAATCCAGGTCCTGGAGGGCTTTCCCTGCTACCAGCACACCTTAGTAAAGCAGGGAACCCACTGACTGACTAGCTTAACGTAACAGCTACAGTAAGTAGTGTTAGGTTAGTTGTGACATCACGCATTAAGAAAACCAATTAGCGATCAGAAAAGCTGGCGCAGTCATCCGGGCTATTGATGACAGGGTTGTGGGTTCGATACCCGGGCTCGGCAAGCCTCTCTGCTCCCTGGGCGTTCACTAGTTCACTAGTGCGTCAAATACGTACACCTTACCTTGACCTTACCTTATTTACACTGTGCACTCACCGAGCCCAGGTATCGAACCCACAACCCTATCATCAATAGCCTGGAGCTCTAACCCCAATGTGCCAGAGTTAGCCAATAAGCTCATTTTCATCTGTAGCGCCCCTGGGCAGGTTATTACAGACTAGGGCCTTAGAGGCATTAGCTCAATAGGAACAATGCTTGGAACCATAAAGAACCAGTACAGTACTTTAAACATTTAATAGGTTCTTTACCCTCACAAACACGGTTCTTTATGGCATTCGAACCATTTGCAGCACCTTTACTTTTAACACTGTACCATTAAGATCAATAGTCTCCAGCCTGGAGCTACCATCCAACTCATCACTGCCTTCTGAAGGTCCGGACTGGCTGAATGGGGTGTGGGATTAGAATTGGGCAGAATTAGGCAGATCTCCAGAGAGAGAAGAGTTGAGGACCACTGAAATATCCCGAATAGTGGCAGTTTATTAGGTACACATCCCTTCCACCAGTGGTATAGGCAGGATTTCACTTTTTAGGGGTCTGCCAGCCCCTTGTACCTACACTCAGTGGCCATGTAGCAGGTACATCTACCACATCTACCGAAATTAGCCAGCCCTATACCTTATAATTGGAAGGAGACCACCATAGCACCACTGGTGACCACAGTATGCTAGGTTTAACACACCTATCTCATTAAGTCTGTAGCTCAGATTTCACTCTATAACTGCCCCCTTCCATTGTGGCACAACTAATTATCGTGCAGATCAGCAGTCAGCAACTCTACACTAACACCTATATGGTAGGGGTCCCTAATAAAAAAGGCCAGCGAATGCAGATACGAGACATAAGGCATTATTAGGCCTAATAAACTGACGACGTTTAGGTCAGAAGTTGGTTAATAAGAAGTCACGGCACAAAATCTGCCTCAATGCAAACTCTGGAGACGTTCAGAGAGGTGAAACAGTGTTCCTCTGACCCGCTGCTAAAAAAGTCTCCCAGTAAAACCCCAACTTTTAAACCCTCCAACTAATCTGTCTGATTTTAAGAGCTGTGGAAGATTCACACAAATCCAGCTACTGCTGGCTGCTCATCAGCTGTAATCAGCAGCACTTCCAGTCTCTCCAGCCATTATGAGGCCAGCCTTCCAACTTCCTCAAATACTTAGAAAGTGTCCTACTTGCACCAGTTTTCAAGGCCTGGTCTGGTACTCAGTGTATAATGAACACTTATAAGGGAGTAGAATACTGTGGTTATAAAAATGTACCTTTTGGCATGACTCAATGAACTCGTCAATGGTGACCACACCATCATTGTTACGGTCCATTTTCTGGGAAAAGAAAAAATAAATCATCAGACTGCTCATTTATAGACACATATATCCAAATATTAGGCAATGAAACAGAGCTGATGATAATTAAACCCATCATTTACAGCCAATACCTTTCATTAATCAAAGCTGCCATTTGTGTGTGATAGGGCTGGCCTAAATAATCTGAACTTCAGAGTGTTTGTTTGTTACGCTGGTAATTCTTGTCTTAAAAGCTTTGAATTTTATTCATTATTTTTTTATTTCCTCCGATTTTCACTCATTTTCTCCCCAATTTGGACTGCCAATTACCCAACCGTATGTGAGCCACCTGACACCAGTGAGGGGGCTGCACACCTGGCTCCAACCCACCAGCCTGCCGATGCCCAAGCACCACAGCAAAGCAATGTGGGGAGAGAGAGCCCCATCAACCCACCCTGGAGAGAGCAAAGCCAATTGTGCTCTCTCTGGCCTCGGCTGCAGAATGCTAGCAGCATGACCGGGATTCGAACCAACAACCCTCTGATCATGGTGACAGCACCACAAACATTTAACTGGCCTGTACATCCCATCAGCATTTAAAGGACAGTTATTGTTCTTATGTGGAAAATGTTAAACATAATTACAGCCTTAATGCATCATAAATTTAGGCCAGGCATCTACATCACCTGACCTCAGAGCTCAACAACCTGCACACTCTAAAAGAGCAGAGATGCCACAGGAATCACCTATGGTGGAAATTGTTGATTTATGACATGATAATAAAAATGCTCTGAGCAATATTGAGAGCACTGAGGATGTTTAATGACTAATATATGACTATATATATATATATATATATATATATATATATATATAGCTGATTTCAGCATGTTTTCTTTTAGGCAGGTAATTTTTTAGTTTTAGTCTAAAGTTCAGTTTTGGCTAAAAGGTATATTCGTTTTCAATATTAGTGTGATGCAGGATATTCAGCAGATATTCATTCTTTGCCCCTCCTAGACAGGACAAGACAAGCATGCTCACCATTTGTGTTGGAATTCTAGATGTTTTTAAGCTGTTAATAAATAAGACCCCAAAAATAGACTAAAACTTAATTACTAAAATGTGCCTAAACCTAATATACATTTTAACCCATCCGTGCAGTGAATACACACTGTCATCAATAGCCCGGAGCTCTAACCGCTGAGCCACCACTGCCTCCCTGAGAATCTTTTATGTTTTTAAACTGTTTCTTACAGACACTTCACAGACGGTCCCTTACTGTCTTCAACATCTGCTGCAGCAATTCTGGCTTTTTTGATTGGGTGTGCTCCATGAAATGGAAAGATCAGGAACTCTAACAATTAAATAGAATGACTGTAGTTTGTTTGCTGTTTCACCACGATTTAGAAAGTGTTATTTCAGAGAGTTTAGGACACAGTCTGATGAAGTTGAGTTTTAAGAATACAGTGGATACAGGACGGCTGGACTGAAAAGTTAATATGCACTGATCCCTGAACAGATAAATAAACAGATTAAATAAATACTCTGTCAGTTTGTCATCTTTCACATTATCATTTATGTTTTTTTTTTTATCATTTAACATTTGTCACAGTTCCCGTTTTTACTGAAATACATGTTTCCCTCATAGTGTTTGTTAATGAAATTAACACTGATTTCAGTTCATTTGCGCCATCACCACTATACTATACCCTTATTATGCTATATATATATATATATATATATATATACACACACACACACACACACACACAGCCCCCACCTACTGGAAACATTTAGAACTGCAGTATATACTTGTTTTATGTAACATAGGTCTAATTATTATTGTTGTTTTTTTTTTGGGTGGTAAACAACAGGTAAACAAGCCTTTAAACTACAGTTTGGGTCAGCCATAACCTGACAGAATGAATAATGTCGAATAACCTACAAATAGAAATTCTAGTAAATATAATTACTATAATTCTAGTAAGTATTCTATTTTATTTAAAGTAAATAAAAAGTTGAAAATAATACAATTTAATAATAATAAACATAATTTACACAGTTTTGAGCTCTGAACCCACATGTAAATGTAATCAATCAGTCTGAACATGTCTGTTATCCTCAGTTTGCTGCTTTCATTGTTGTAATGGAGCTGCCTGGCTAATGCAGCTAACAAGGAAGGGAAGGAACGAGGAAGCATCGGGCAAACCTCCTGTTACACATTAGCTGATGATCCCGTTAGTCGTTGGGACGATGTGATTGGCGGGGTGTGAAGTTCCACTGATCGTTAACTACACTACACTACACTGGCCTCACAGCTTCAGGCTAACTGAAGAACCGAGCCTGACACAGCACACACGACTGCATTAGGGACGAAGGTAAAGTTGTGGGTCACCTGAAAGAAGTTTTCAACGTGCTCTCTGGGAGCGTCCTCTTGCATGCAGGGATACGTGTATTTCCCCATCATGTCATAGATGGACTTCATGATGTCCAACATCTCCTGGAAGCCAAAAAACACACAGAATTCAACCTTTAGAGGGTCAGGCAGCGCTAAAGTGAGATTTAACGTCCTTCAAAGAGAAAGTGGACGCACTTCTTTGGTGATGCACCCGTCTTTATTGAGATCGTAGAGGTTGAAGGCCCAGTTTAGCCGATCGTTTATCGTCCCTCTGAGGATGATGGACAGGCCGATGACGAAGTCCTGCAAAAAGCAAGCGGGCATTGGCAGAAACAGCATCCAGCAAGGCTTCCGCCACTGGTCGGCTTCGCATGAGGTCAGCATGAGACACATGGGTATGATTGGGTAACTTCACTTCATAACCCATATCAATACATAGTGCTTACAAGGTGGTCATGATGGTTAGGCTGGCTGACCAGTTTAGCTCTTGACCAGCATAGCCTATTTGCTCTAGAGGTTAGAGAACCAGGGTGACCAGGGCTTGAACGGGCTTGTTGACCAGCATGACCATCATGGCCACAGTGGTCCACAAGTATGACCAGCTTGACCAGACTGGTCAACCAGCTTTTTTTCTAATTTGTAACCATTTTCTCCCCAATATGCTACATATGCTACCCCCATCACATGGGAGGATGAAGATGGACACTCCTGCATTGAGAGGAGGAGAGAGTGCCCTCTACTCTCCCTGGAGAGAGAGTGAGGCCAATTACGCCCTCTCTGGGCCCTGGCTGCCAATGACCAGCATGATTTGCTCTAGTTAGAGCTTGATGGTTTAGCTGCATGACCAACAAGTGTGACCAAGGCTTGAACAGGCTTGTTGACCAGCATGACCATCAAGGCCTTGGTCACACTGGTTGGTCATGCAGCTAAACCATCACATGGGAGGATGAAGATGGACACCCCTGCATTGAGAGAGGAGAGAGCACCCTCTATTCTCCCTGGAGAGAGAATGAAGCCAATTACGCTCTCTCTGGGCCCCGGCGGCCAATGACCAGCAGCATGACCGGGATTCGAACCAACCGGGATAGCTATCTTGGTCATAGTGACCGCTGGACCACCTGCGGCCTTAGAGGGCATGCATTCGCCTTGATGACCAGCTTTTCAACTACCTTGACCACCATAGACCAGCTTAGACCAGTTTGAGCCTCTAATGATTTAAAATATGGCTTAATATTATAGTAAGAATGTTGTCCTTTCTCCTATAGCCACATTTTTATTTCTCTTATTTACTTTTTAAATATTCGAGTATATAAAAACTCGCTTACCTCAAAACTAACAGATCCATTCTTGTTGGTGTCAAAAGCCTCAAAGAGGAAATGTGCATACATACTGGAATCTGGAGGGAAAGAAGATCATTGCATTGCATTAGCATCCTCAGAATCGAGCTGTTCAGCAGTCAGGCCAAATGAAGCAGGCATCAATGATCCAGAACAAAACCTGACAGTGAAAGAGAGAGGAAAGAGCCCAGATGGCATATGAGAGACTCACCCCCTTGTGGGAAGAACTGGGAGTAGATGACTTTAAAGGTGTCCTCGTTCACAACACCACTGGGACATTCCTGAAAAGCAAAGCGCCACTTTGAGGAACATGCCCATCCAAATGCTTCAGTAAATGATGCCACTTTGGATGGGGGATCATTTTAAACCTTCTGATACGGCTATGCGGTCTTGCAGCCGATCCAATATTCTTGCCAAAAAAAACCCTGTCGTAACAGGGTGGTAAAGGGAGTGCTCCTCTCTTTACACTGTGCTGCGTAAACTATGCTGGGGTGAAGTAGACGTATTAGCACTGCTGAGTGACCTACAACGTTAGAAAAGTTTGTGGACACTCAGCTACTTTCAGTTGCACCCACTGCCACAGCTTGTCTAGTCCCTGTAGAGAAGAAGAACTGCCAATAGAATAGGACTCTCTGGAGCAGATCAACATCATCAACCTGTTGGAACTGTGCCAAATGTCTGTGATGGTGCTCCATCCAATATTTTGTTCATTCATTATGTCTTCCTCTACTGTCCAGAGAAGAGTACTTTCTACTAGATTTTGGAGCAGAGCATTGCTGTGAGGATTTGACTGCATTCAGCGACAATAGCAGTGTTACTGAGGTCAGGATGTTGGATGATGATCACCACCTCACCTCATTATCATCACCCCCAACTCATCCATCATTCCAGAGCTCCACTGCTCCACAGCTCAATGTTGGGGGGGGTGCTTTATACCCCTCTATTAGCCCACGCCTGGCTCATAGAGCAGTATTAGGCAGCATGGTACCAACAGGTTCATGTTTATTTGATCTGCTCCGGAGAGTCCTATTCTATTGGCAGTACTTCTTTCTTACCTCTTAAATTGGACAAAAGTATTGGGACACTCGTTCATTCATTGTTTCTTCTTTTCTTCTTTTATTCTACATCCACTCAAAGACATGCTTGTATGGACAAGACTTTCCGACACCAGACATATCTTTCAGCCATATCTATTTCAACTCACGTTTTTGAAGCCTCTGTAGAGCACTTGGAGCTCCTTCTTGGTGAACTTGGTCTGCTCCTGCAGCTTCTCCAGCCCCTCCGGCCGATGGCACACGGTGGACAGCTCAAAGTCATCCTCAATGCTGTCTGTGAGAGACACACACAGGCTCGGTGTCATTTGGTCTGACTGGTGTTTGAATTACAGCTGTATCAAAACACAGTAAAATGCAGCACTGCTGAGTATGCCTTTAACACCACTACAGTTAAACGACCACAGTGTGAGTGTGAAGAAAAAGAAAGATATTCATAAATAATTCATAAATAATAATAATAATCACATTTAAAGACATCTTTGTAATTATTTGCCTGGAATTAACAGCTTTGGTCACCTGATGAATTTGCAATACCTGGCTAAATCGTGCCAACAGCGGTGAACAGTAAAAAGGGCCTTTCACCATCGAACAGAAACACTTAAAAAGTCAATAATATTGATTAATCAGACATATATTTAGGTGGTGATTGTGGATAATATCATGGAGAACTGAATTTGCCTTGCTTTTTGTTGAAGGGTTTAATGTTGTATTTAAATATTGCTCAGTTTATGAAATGTCATGTGTGGGTACAGTTATGTAAAGGTCATATGGACAGACCTAGAGGATGGAAACTAGGACCTATCTGATATCAGGCAGCCCACAAGACTGAGGTCTATGGGTTTATCGGTAAAGCACTGATGTTTAAGGGCTGGTTTTATATTGTAATCAGGGCTGTAGAGTGATTAACATAATGAATCATGATTAATCACATAATTTTGCACAGTTATTCACAAGTAAGCAGATTTCCTATACAGAATAATGTGAATAAATGTGATTTCTATGCAAATAATGTGAATAAATGTGATATCCTACACAAAGTAATGTGATACCCTATACGAAATAAAGTGATTAAATGTGATACACTACACAAAATAATGTGATTAAATGGGGTACACTATACAAAATATTGTGATTAAATGTGATATCTTATACAAGATAATGTCATTTAAATGTGATACACTATATAGAATAATGAGATTAAATGTGATGCACTATACAAAATAATGTGAATAAATGTGATCTCCTACACAAAATACTGTGAATAAATGTGATACCCTGTTGCTCAGTTTTTAAAGCATATTGTTGATTCCCAACTTCATTCATTTCAGAGCTGCAAGAAATAGCCTTGTACTGTCACCAAATCCCACAATTTACAGCAAAGTTCATGCGGCGGAGGGTAATCTGCAAGAAATCCTGCTCTGACGAGCATCAATCCTGACTTAACTTGTGCAAAAAAAACCCACTAAGGCTGTTGTCTATGTGAGACTGATGCTCTACACACTGCCATCAGTCCTGCTCCTCGTCCAGACCACCAGACAAACAGTCTCTGCTAAACAGGTAACAGGAGTCATATGAAATATATATCAGTATAAAACCCATTAAGTGTAAAGTGGTGCCCCGAATGTACAAGCGAGGATCTGTACACATCGCTCAGGTGTTTGTGCTTGTTCTGTATGTTCAGCAGGTTGACAAAATAATGGAAACACTGTTATTTGGCTCCATCAGTCCTAAGAGGCCGGGCTGTCTGCGGAAGAGCTTTTGACGTCGAGCAGGTTTTGAGTGATTTTAGTCTGAAACTGAACCGTACTCCTGGAAAACAAGACACACTGTCATGTCACTGTCAGTCCGTCCACTGCAATGGACTGCAATTTCAGTCGAAGGCTTCTTTTAGCTGTCCATAAGAAAACCAGCCTGGTTGTTGGAGAAAAGTACAGTGATTTCTCCTCTCTCACATCTCTGAGGACCAAGTTTCAATCCTAACAGACCACCAACGGTACATTCAGAGACTTATCTTTGTCTATCTTTGTCTCCTGATTACATAAATGTGATCAAATACAGCACAGCGGTCAATAACTCGTAATCCTCCCAGCAAGTCAGGTTGTTCATTAACAGTAGGCAATGGTTGCCAAACAACATGACAATCTAACTACTCCACATGGGCCTTCTGTATTAAGGCAGAATACCACTGAGGTCGTACGTAAGTCAAGCCTCAGCCACTAAACGGCCCTCAGCCAATCACATTTCAGAACCTCAATGATCACTTTGATTCATTTTAAAATAAAGGTTGTAAATAAATTGACTCCCTTAGGGGCTCAAATGCGTTGCCACTATGACCCAGGTGTCGCAAGCTGGAATCCTGAGCCATGCCGCTTTGCCATCAGCAGCCGGAGTCTGAGAGAGCCCAACTGGCCGTGCTCTCTCTCCGGGTGGGTAGATGGCGCTCTCTCCCCCTCCCCTCAACACAAAGAGACGTGTTGATGGTCCTTATCCTCCTAGTGTCGGGAGCATCGCTACTGCCAGGGGGAGCTACGGAGGGGTGGGTTAACTGGCAGAATCTAAAAAAGTAAATTAGGAAAAACAGGGAAATAAAATAAATAACTAAAATGCAGTTTCCATTATTGTGTCCACCCTCTTTCCCTCCTTAGAGTATGTGTCCTATATACGCAGCACAGACAGTGGGGTTGTATGTGCAGGGTGAACGGTGAGTGAGGTGGTGGAGAGTCACTTGCTTTGACTGACTGAGGGGGCGGCGGTGGGCCCACAGCAGGGCAGCAGTTTGAGGAATCTCTGTTTAATGCTTTTTTTGCTTTGGCTGGGAGCGTTACCTGCAAGTCACCAACCACAACAGAGGGTTAGACAAAGAGCATTTGCGCCACACACACACACACACACACACGGAAATGGACCATGTATGAAATGTCATGTGTGGGTACAGTTATGTAAAGGTCATATGGACAGACCTAGAGGATGGAAACTAGGACCTATCTGATATCAGGCAGCTCACGAGACCGAGGTCTATGGATTTATCGGTAAAGCACTGATGTTTAAGGGCTGGTTTTATATTGTAATTATGGATTAACATAATTAATCATAATTAATCACATAATTTTGCACAGTTATTTGTAAGTAAGCAGATTATGTAGTTGTATGTAGTAACTGACACTAATCACACATTCATTTATAAGCCAATTGTGATAATTGGCTCACAATCACTTTTTTTGCAGTGATTAAATGTAATATCCTATACAGAATAATGTGAATAAATGTAATTTTTCTATACAGAATAATGTGAATAAATGTAATTTTTCTATACAGAATAATGTGAATAAATGTGATATCCCATACAGAATAATGTGAATAATGTATGTGAATAAAGGTGATGTCCTATACACAATAATGTGAATAAATGTGATTTCCTATACAGAATGAAGTAAATATATGTTTTCCTATACACAATAATGTGAATAAATGTGATATCCTATACAGAATAACGTGATTAAATGTGATATCCTATACAGAATAACGTGAATAAATGTGATATCCTTTACAGAAAAATGTGATTAAATGTGATTGCCTATACAGAATGAAGTAAATATATGTGTTTTCCTATACAGAATAATGTGAATAAATGTGATATCCTATACAGAATAACATGATTAAATGTGATATCCTATACAGAATAATGTGAATAAATGTGATATCCTTTACAGAATAATGTGATTAAATGTGATATCCTACACAGAATAACGTGATTAAATGTGATATACAGAATAATGTGAATAAATGTGATTTTTAAATACAAAATAATGTGAATAAATGTGATATCCTTTACAGAATAATGTGATTAAATGTGATATCCTATGCACAATAAGATGAATAAATGTGATATCCTATACAGAATAACATGATTAAATGTGATATCCTATACAGAATAATGTGAATAAATGTGATATCCTTTACAGAATAATGTGATTAAATGTGATATCCTATGCATAATAATGTGATTAAATGTGATATCCTATGCACAATAACATGATTAAATGTGATATCCTATACAGAATAATGTGAATAAATGTGATATCCTGTACAGAATAACGTGATTAAATGTGATATCCCATACAGAATAACGTGAATAAATGTGATATCCTATACAGAATACTGTGATTAAATGTGATATCCTATACAGAATGCTGTGATTAAATGTGATATCCTATACAGAATGCTGTGATTAAATGTGCTATCCTACACAGAATAACGTGATTAAATGTGCTATCCTATACAGAATAATGTAAATAAATGTGATTTTTAAATACAGAATAATGTGATTAAATGTGATTTCCTATACAAAATATCTGATTAAATGTGATGTATATATAATATGTGATTGAATGTGATATACTATACGAAATAACTGATTTAATGTGATATCCTATACAGAATAATATGAATAAATGTGATATCATATACAGACTAATGTGATTGAATGTGATATCCTATACAGAATAATGTGAATAAAAGGTGATATCCTATACAGACTAATGCGATTAAATGTGATATCCTACACAAAATAATGTGAATCAGTTTATCTTTAAATTGGCCTTCAATCTTCTGATCAGTCCAGTCTTAGTGTCCACTTTACCTAGTTAAATGAATGTAAAGGTCAAAAGGTCAGAGATTATATGACAGTAGATGGATAGCACAATAAATACAGCGCACAGAAATCTGATCTCCAGCCTTATTTAGTGGCAGAGGATAAAATATGAGTCCTGTTTAGTATCTAATCCAGGAGATGGTCCGTGAGATACCGCTGTATTTACTACTGTGTGGATTTTTGATGTATTACACAATACAGCACTTCACACGGACGTGATTGACGGTGAAGGCAGAGGAGATGATATACAGGCCCACACACACACACACACACACACACACACACACACACACACACACACTTCTTCCACACAAAGCATGCAACACAACACTCCACTCAGTGCCTTTGCTGACCCAGCTTCAGTTTTAGAAGGGAGCCTCAAACGCTGTGCTATTCCAGCACCACAAAGACGTCCAAGCTTTGAGTGCAAAACTGGCAGCTCCAAGACCTCCAAACAACAGCCACGAGCTGTACAACCAACCAGAACCGTGACAGGCATCACAACACCACAGAGCCCTCCGAGCTCAGTTTCCACCGGCCCTCATATTCACCCTGAGGCCATGGAAGACTCAGGGTATTACTGCCATTCTGCCTGAGCTCCCTGCACACAGTAATTACTGGATTTACTGCATGAGGTTCTGCAGACATGGTGTAGTGCATATAGTTAGTACTCTGGAGTGTCATTTATTACAGTTATACATAGAGTTTGGAGGTATCTACTTTTTTATACGGTCTCAAAATAATACTGTGATTTACAGTTTTACTGGGTGGGGTGCCGGGCCTGCTGTATAATCTCATCCTGCCTTATTTTAAAACTGAAAAATGACCAAAAACAGTGTTCAGGAAGGTTGAACCTCCAATCTGACCATTACACTGGTTAAACCTACTGAAACTACTGAATCAGACGAGAGAAGCTGGTTAGCATTAGCTTAGTTAGCATGATAACAGTCTGCCCAGTCCCCCCACAACTAACTCAACTCTGTCTGACTGAAACCTCACTCATAAACGTCTAGACGGGAACGACTCGAGCGTCTGGAGACTAATGACTGAGCGTCTGCTGTTAAAAGGACAGAAGCTGAATTTGCAGGACTTTCCTCGTGGTTTTGGATCTGTAGCCACTTGCTAAGCTAACCTTTGCCTCAGCTACAGCTCCACCGAGTCTCAAACTAACTGCTGACCCCGACGCTGACCATAAAAACTCATATCTGAGACAGCGAAGTCGAGCGACTGGTGTTGGGAGGAACGGAAAGGAGAAATGAGAGGGCGGTTCTGCTGGGTTTGGACTCGTAGCCGGCTAGCTAGGCTTAGATAAGTTGTCCAGCAGCCTAAAAACACCATAACACAGGCCGTGTTCCAGCTAACTTAGGCCCAAATCCACCTGTTTAGAGGATAAATAATGTTAATATTGTATATTATATATTAAATATTGGAAAATATTGTTTCAGAGTCAAGAAAGGACAGAAATGCTTAGTCCAAATGCCAAACTAACGTTCAGAAATCCACCAGAACGGGGTCATTTACAAGGTTTAGTTTCTGCAAATCAAGATTATGCTAAGATTATAAAATAGACTTTATCAGATTGGTGATGCAATAAAGTAAAGTCTATACCGAGAGGCTAGAATCTGCATTCCTGAGTTTTCGCTGCTGTATGAATGTTATAAAATGTGCCAAAAGTAGAAAAGAACAACAATAATAATATGATGAAAAAGGATGTTTTAGTGTCAAGAAATGACAACAATCCCTCATCTAAATGCCTAAACTAATAGTCAAAAATCAACTAGAACACATTGCTAGTGCCAGGGGGAGTAACAAACGGGTGGGGTAAAAGAATTAGGGACAATTGACAAACTTAAAAATCATAAAAAAAAATAAAAAAATTAAAATAATAAATCAATTCAAAAAATAAATTTAATGAAATATAGTAAAAGTGTAAAATATGTTTTTTTATCAGCAAATTGAGACAACTTATGTAATATGTATTAAATTAAATTTTCATATTTAACATCTGTACTGCAGAAAATGACAAGGATCTTTTTTCTTGAGACTGCTCAAGAATCACTTTACTAAATTAAAATCCTGATATCAGCTTTACTTTAAATACAGTACTTTCAGTCTGCTTTAACATCAAAAACTGTCTATAAACAGATTTAAAGAGCATTTTCCATTTAAGTAATAATACAAATATAATATATAAAATAATGAAATATCTTTTATTTTGCCTGCATCCACAAATGTGGTATAGAATTCCACATGAACTACATAACAAATTCAGCCTTTTCTTTCAGTGTTATAGTTATTATTATTATTATTCAGTGTTAAAAATATAAAACGATAGTTTTTCTTTTTTGCAACACAAAGACGCAACACTTAGCCTGAACTTTAACCAATCCAGGCTAAAATTACAATAAATATTGTTTCAGTGTCAAGAAAGGACAGAAATGCTTCGTCTAAATGCCAAACTAAAGTTCAGAAATCCACCAGAACGGGGTCATTTACAAGGTTTAGTTTCGGCAAATCAAGATTATGCTAAGATTATAAGATCTTTATCAGATTGGTGATGCAATAAGGTAAAGTTTATACCGAGAGGCTAGAATCTGCATTCCTGAGTTTTCGCTGCTGTATGAATGTCATAAAATGTGCCAAAAGTACCAAAAAAATAAATAAATAAATAAAAGAATCTAATATTAAATTAAATAATTAATTACATTCCACTCTTCCCGTCTCAGTTTTAACATGACAATGACAATAAACATGGCAAAGATATGAAGAACATCATAATCAAATATAATAATAATAAAATGTAATATAATATACTATATATATAAAATCTCGTCTTCTGCCTACAGACACCAATCTATAGAATTCCTCCACTTGTCTCAATATAAACTACATAATAAACAGACTCCACACGGCCTCTAGGATCCACCAGGGTTTGACTTTAAAGCAATGTCTCAGCTGATCTGGGACCAGATGCTCAGATCAGAGGCTTCCTGAACCTACAGCCACCCGACTCCCCTGAAATGCAAAGTATCGACGAAGCAGACGCTTACTCTTGCCCTTGTGTCGCCATGGCAGCAGCAGTTTGACCTTTCTCAGCGCAGCTCCAGCGGTTTGAGAGATGAGGGCCATGGTGGACTCCTCGCTCGCTCCTCTCCTCTGTTTGCTCGAACCCTGACTGCCCTCGCTCCCTTGCCTGCTCCCTTCCTCCTTCCTCTCTCTCACTCTCACCTCCAGGGCTTGGGCTCGTCACACCTCAGCAGTGTAGCTTGGACACTGACCAGCGTGTCCGCGGACCACTGAGCATTAGACTAATGCTTCCGGAGGTCCAGCAGAGGCCCGGCCCTTAGGCCTGAGGGTGTGTATATGTGTGTGTGTGTGTGTGTGTGTGTGTGTGTGTGTGTGTGTGTATAGAGGAGTCCTCTGCAGTGCTACTGCAGTTGAAGGCAGATCTAATTTGAAAGCAGCTGTGCTGGGGCAGGGGTGGTTCAGTGGTTAGAGGGCTGGGTGAACGATCACAGGGTTGTGGGTTCAATGTCCATATCTGCCAAGCTGCCACCGTTGGGCCCTTAAGCAAGGCCCTTAACCCTCTCTGCTTCAGGGGTGCTGTAGCATGACTGACTCTGAGTTCTGTAATATATACTATTTGGACAAAAGTATTGGGACACCTGCTCATTCATAGTTTCTTCTGTAATTAAGGGTGTTAAAGAAAGCTGATCCTGCTTTTGTTGGAGTAACTGTCTCTACTGTCCAGAGAAGAAGACTTTCTACTAGATTTTAGAGAAGCATTGCTGTGAGGATTTGATTGCATTCACATCAGTAGTCTTTTTTTCTTTTTGCTTAAATGTAAATCAGATCTGATTTTTTTCACATCATTAAAATCTGATCCTAGATCAGACAGGGGTCCAAGTCCTGACTATGAGATTACAGTAGGTAATTAACAATGGCTCAGCCTCAAAGCTCGTTCACTCTTCAGGCTGATGTCCAGTAATTCAGCTGGAAGATGTGAGTCAGACTCTCAGCTTTTCTCTATAATTATCTCTGGCCTTGTGCCACCGTCACATTTCTGTTCACTCTCTGAGAAGCCCCTGAGACCTCGACTCGCTTACAGTTTGCAGATCAGCCGTAAGCATGTCACGAGTGGCTCCCTCGAGACCCACAACTCAAGTCCCCAGATGCTTTGTGTAGTGGTATGGTAGAGTTGGGCTCATTTCTGCATAGGTGCAAAGGATCTGAGGGGGCAGGTTTGACAGAGGAATCCGGGACAAAGACTTTTTGAGACCATATGAACAATGACTGCAAGCTGTCCGGCAACTGGGAAGTTATTTGGGACTATCTGAGGTCCTGACAATGTGATTGTATGTCGAAACCTGCAAAAAGCAAGTCTTAGAAAGTGAAATCCTCTTAATTCTAGTCTAAAAATGTGATAGCCTATATGGACAAAAGTATTGGGACACCTGTTCATTCCCTGCTCCTTCTGAAATCAAGGATATAAAAAATAAAAAAAGGGGCAGGATGTTGGATTAGCACCACCACACCTTACCCCCAACTCCCCAACTTATCCCAACTGAAATATTGGATGACACACTAACCATCATTCCAGAGAACACAGTTCCTCCACTGCTCCACAGCTCCTCAATGCTGGGGGGCTTTATACCCCTTTAGCCCACGCCTGGCATTAGGCAGCATGGAGCCAATAGGGTCATGACATGAGTCCTATTCTATTGGCAGTACTTCTTCTCCACAGGAGACAAGCTGTGTGTGTGTGTGTGCATTTGCACATCTGTATCAGCAATGGGTGCAACTTAAAGTAGCTGAAAACATTCATTAGAAGGGGTGTCCAGAAATATTTGGACATTGTGTATTCCTCATGTTTCCAATCTTTTACTTATTTTTTCATATTTTTTCTACTTATTATGTTATTTCTTGAATTAAGCAAATTTATCTGCCAAAGGAATAAAACTCTTTCGGTAGATAAAATCACTAAAAACAAGTAAAAACAAATTAGTAAATTATTAATTTTGCAGTCTGCAGGACAGGCCAGTCTAGTTCCTGTAACATCTGAGATCAGAAAATGGACAGGTCCTGATACTGGACATAAGACCAAGCTGAAAGCACAACCACATGGTGAGTAAAGGATAAGGGGGGGTGGGGGGGTAAAAAGAGAGACGTAATGACGTAATTAAACGTAATTAAAATTCTGGCCAGGAATTTGTTTTACCACCATATGGCTGCTGAGTCAGAGCTCATACTGCTCTCAAAACAGAACATGATGCAAGGTGTAAGTCTTAATCCAGAGATCGAAACCCAAGAGGTGATAACACGGACATAGTGTCCTCTTTCTTTCCTGTCAGGGGTGTCTGCTCTATGTGCTCCTCTACAAATGCCGGTCAGCTTTCAGTAAAGACTCGATCCGGAGTAAGTGACCATCCTGGTGTATTGTATTAATCCCAGGTCACTGAGATGGTCTGTGTTAGGTTCAGGTCCAGGTCCAGCAGGAGAAAGATTTAAAGTGCACTGCTGAATCATTTCTCGGAGAGCACCATCGCCTCCTCCTTTTGACTTTTTCAAGACAAATATAGCACTGTAAAAGGGCACGCCTTCAGGGCCATTTCCAAAAACGTTGGCCAGCTTCTTTCACTGCCTACCAGAGGTGAGGATGAAGAGCACTTAAGGTCATTTATGGGCAAAAGTCAGGCTGCAATCTGGGTACAGTTTTAACTAGGCTAAATAGCTGCCAGAACCAAGGGGGCAGGCAGGCACTGGGATCTTCCTGAACCACACAAACTGCTGATCTGTAGGCACTCCGGGTCAAAACCAATCAAGACTTCCATTGTAGCCTGATGAACATTTCTGTATCAGATAACCTGTGTTTTAATGAGTGAGAGGTGCTGCAGGTCATCTCGTAAATGACTATAACCAACATACTGCTGGACCATAATCCGATCTGAGTACCTTTAAGCTGGGTACTGGCAAATGCAGATCTGATCTACTAGTACGTAAACACTGCAGACTCCAGGCCATTGTGTCGCCTTCTTAGAACATTCCTCACTGCTGCGGGCTGGGAATAATGTCTGTGAACTAGATGCTCGTCAAGAACACAGCAGTAAAAACAAAGGATTGGAATAGCTGATACCCTATCCATTAAAATATATCTGCCTTGAGCCACTGTATCGGATCGGAACATCCCTACAAGCAATGTAAGAGACATTTCTCCCCATGTCTGGAGTACAGAACTGAAATAACGGGAAACACTGTGTACATTTTCTTTTGGCCTAGGTTCATTCATACTTCTTAGAATATACATTTATTAAATATGCCCTATTGTAACTCCACCTACCAGTCCACAGGTGCATTACCTACAGCTGGAACTCAGTCATGCTCCATGTGGACTGTGACTGGAGCTCCCGTACAGGCAATTCCAAGAAAAGAGGCAGGTTTCTATCTACCCAGGTTCCTTATGAATAATAAATTATGAATAATATTTACTGGCCACATAATTTAAGTTGGAAATATTGTACGCAATACGTCAGTCATTCAATATATTATACACACTAAGCCAGGCAAGCTTTTAAATCTAGTTTACACTGGGCATTGTTGTTGTAAGACTGACTATACAGCTCCCAGTATCTCAGGGTATCTGTGAGAACGTTGTTCCTGTTCTTGCCGTTGGTGTTTTATGGTCTTTATGGTCTTAACTTATTCCAAACGGTGGTCCAAGACGATCGTAAAACAAGATTCACCTTTGCAGAAGATTGGCTGATAGCAGAACGCCCCAAAAAGAGGGAAAACGGAATCCACAGGTGTGAAGCCAGAGGTGGCTTGCTTCTCATTATTGTTGGTACTGTTCTTCAAACAGTGAACAGCCATAGTCAAGACTGACTATAGCTCACACCATGATCCATAAATGCACAGAAGAGCTGAATCCACCACAGTGAGAGCTATTACTGACAAACTGAGAACCTTAGGATCATTGGAGAATCTTTCGGGATCGCCAGTCCTGTCAAAATGTCCTCAGCGGTGTATTGTGTTGAATGTAATGTATACACTTGCATTTTGTATTTCCTAATGTTCTAATATTATTTTTTTTCTCGAATCTCAAGGAAAAACACAGATATGCGAGGTTTAGTTTCAACAGTGATGATGTATAGGTTCTAAATAACAGACGCTGAATTCTGTCTTTAACATTCTCGAGTCCTAATGAACAGCTTATGTCAATATTACATATTACATAAGGCTATTCAGCTCTTATGTGTTATGTAGTATCTATACAAACAGCTTTCCATAATGTTGGGAATGGTTTCCTGAAACTGGACGGACTTTTGTGTCTATTTTTGCTCAAACTCCCAAAGTCCCAGAGGAACGAACATGAAACGTGAGTGATCTAAAAAAACAGGTCAGTAATCTCATAAATGACTATAACCAACATACTGCTGTCAACTAGCAACTAGGGACCATAATCCGACCCGAGTACCTTTAAGCTGGGTACTGGCAAATGCAGATCCGATCTACGCCATTAGTACGTAAACACTGCAGACTCCAGGCCATTGTGTCGCCTTCTTAGAACATTCCTTACTGCTGCGGGCTGGGAATAATGTCTGTGAACTAGATGCTCGTCAAGAACACAGCAGTAAAAACAAAGGATCGGAATAGCTGATACCCTATCCATTAAAACATATCTATATCAGACTTGAGCCACTGTATCAGATCGGGACATCCCTAGAAGCAATGTAAGAACTCTCAAAACGGTCAAAAAGACATTTCTCCTATTCAGCTCTTATGTGTTATGTAGTATCTATACAAACAGCTTTCCATAATGTTGGGAATGGTTTCCTGAAACCGGACAGACTCTTGTATCTATTTTTGCTCAAACTCCCAGAGGAATGAACATGAAACGTGAGCGATCTAAAAAAAAAAAAAAAAAAAAAAAAAAACAGGTCATACAGATGATCACGTATGATTGCCCTAATTTCATTAAAACCCTCACAGCACACATCCCGACAGCAGTCTATCAGAGCGATATCGAGTGGACATGTGGTCGCTCATTCGTTTGATTCCAATTTAGAGTAACAACTGATCTGCTGCTCTTTTTCACACCTCGGCTGCCAGACAAAGTGGCAATCCAACAGGCGAGGCAGAAAAGTGAGCGAGCATGGACAAAAGCTGACCAGAGGGCTTTTTATGAGAATGGTCAACAAACAAGAAGAAGGTGATCAATAATGTTCTCTTGTTCTCTGGACTGAGTGTCTGAGACCTGGCAAAGAGGAATATGAGTTTCCAGTCAATTTGAGACATTTCCAGTCACCAGTCCAGGCATACAGTGCAAGAACGCAATGAAGAGTGATGAAATCAAGAGCTGTGGTCTAATAGGAGATCAAACGTTCCTCAGGACAAGAGAGACAGACCTTCTGAATCTTAAATCATGTACCAACATTATTTGCTTTGAAGTGATGGTTCTTTTTCTTAATCTAAAGCAAATGTTTTCATCTTAGATTTAAGATTTCCTCCCCAATTACCCAACCCACTCGTCACATGTAATGCTCCCGACACTGACACTTGCCTCCTCCTGACACATCGCCTTTTTTCAAACTGCAGCCGATGCAAAGTCACGGGCAGCCAACATGCTCACACTAATGCAATGGGTACCCATCCCTAGCAAACACCTATGCCAGCCATCCTCACAATGACAAAGTGATGCGGGGCTGAGCAAGAGCCATCTTCACCCACCCCCCAGAGAGCAATTGTGCTCTCTCAGGCTCTGGCGGCTGATGGCAGGCAGCATGACCAGGCATTCAAACCAGTGACCCTCGAAATGACTGAGAACAACAACACTTGAGAAGACCGACAGTGCCCCCAGAAATGTTATGATGTCTCCCAGGTCCTCTCAACCACACTACAGACCCAGAAACAATTCCCAGCTGTCCAGAACCACAGAACCACCCAGAAGTCTTACCTCCAGCAGAGAAGTCAATCAAGCCCAAAAAGTGCAGGAGCTTGAGGGAACTGCCGACAATCAGCAGAATGCCTACTGTCTGCAAGCCCTCCATCTCCCACTCTTCTCTGAAGAAAGTCAACATGACGCTTGCACACCTGGACAAGTCCTTCCTCAGAGCCAGCCTGAACATGTCCTGCCATCTGCCACATTCATCACCGCACACATTCCGGCAGACTGCTTGTGGGTTAAAGCTCCAGCTCCTTGCAGTATCTCAAGGTATCTGTGAGAACGTTGTTCCCGTTCCCCTTTCTTGGCGTTGGTGTTTTATGGTCCTCCACTTATTCCAAACGGTGGTCCAAGACAATCGTAAAATGAGATTCACCTTTGCTGAAGATTGGCTGATAGTAGAACGCCCCAAAAAGGGGGAAAACGGAATCCACAGGTGTGAAGCTCCTCATTATTCTAACAAACAGTTTTTCAAACAGATCGAGAAGTTCTAGCAATACTTCTGTCCTGTATTCTGGAGACGGGATGTGATCATCCTACCTTGTGGATCTGAGTCGTACCTGTCTTCTTGTTCTCTCTCGCACTCTCTCTCTCTCTCTCTCTCTCTCTCTTTGTGTTTCTCACTCTCCCTGAGCCTAATTGGGTCACTTGCATGTGTTCTCTAAGAGACCGGGGGGGATCAGGAGGAGGAGTAGGCGGGCTCATGGGCGGGCAGCAGTGGGCACGCTGACAGATGTGACATCCTCTCTTCCTCACTTACTGCCTCTCTTTATCTCCCCCTCTCCGTTTGGATTTATGCCCATTTTTCTCCCCGGTTATAGTCGTCACCCATTCCCGCCCGCTTTCTAAACTCCCCCATTGTTCGGCTCCAGTAGATCTGAGAGTGGGAAGCCAAGCCTGTTCTTAATCCCTGGCACATAAAACCAGCCTCTGTATCTTTTTTTGAAATGTATGCTCATGCAGTATCAGAGCAGAGGAAGGGTAAAGGGTAGAGACATAGCTGAGGCCAATTGTCCACTCTTACAGTCGTGGGCTTGGTTGGGATATGACCTAATGACATGCAATAGCCTCAATGCACTGTATCCCTGTATCTGATGGTTTGGCAGCTCCTTATTCTGCCCAAAGCACTTAGCCTTAGTGCTGTTGCCCACACAGATGGCACACATCGTTTTCTTGCAACACACACACACACACACACACACACACATACACATCACCCCCCATGGTCTGGCCTGGTCACAAAGGCTGAGTGTCAAAGCCGAAACATGACTCTTCAGGCCGCAAACTAAGAACCAGGCATTTGCGTCAGTCCTGCACAATAGCAGGGTACGGATTTCCAAGATAAGACGCCCTCTCAGACCAAACACTTCAAGTTCACGTGGACTGGAATATGGACCCCAAAAGCAGAGACCACCTTCACAGAGACCACAATGGGCTTACAACACAAACACCCTCCCCATGGAAGATTAGGGGGATAGACATAGACTCCCATAGCTGAATTCGCCTACCTGTTTAAAGTGTCCGTCACTCTGGATCAGCCAGGAGCATCAACTCTTAAAAGATATGCAGGGTGAAATGATTGAGCTGTCACTCAAGATGCAGGAAGCTTGCTCCTTAACCCGTAAAAATGACCAGCCAACGGAAGAGACAGACAACTACTGCCTAATGACTGGACCAGAGCCTTGAACTGACCCGAGATACTAAGTAAGTAACCCCTTTAGAAGCCTACAGTTGGCTCTGCTGTTTATGCTGTCCATTCAATTGACATGACATAATTGTTATATGCAATTACATAATTAATTACATTCTGTATCAACAGGTTCAATAATAAAAAAAATGTTTTAATATTTTAATGACAGAACCTTGGCAAAAGGATAGGACAGTTATTCCCTTCAAGGAAACTGTACAAAGAGGCGTTTCTAGGCCTACATACCATCGGAAACCTAGGAGATCTATGAGGTTAATTAGTCCCAGACTTGAACAAGCAAATATACAAACACTGGAAATCATAGTCAACATGAAACATCATTTAGGCACGTCCTACTCCTTTCATCTAGGCATCATTAAACAAATCCAAAAAGGGGGCTCCTGCATAAAACTCACCAAACTAGACAGCCATTAGCCAAATCACACCCAGTCCAGTCCCAGTGGTCTGCAATGAGGCCACTCTAACTTGGCAATCAGCTACACACCTCACAGATTTCAGCTCAGTCCCGTCAGACTAAATTTATGCCGTCTCCTGGGCTTCGGCACTCAGGCACGCGCACAACCTGAGCTCCATTTGGGAGTCTGTCTCCAGTTTTCACGCAATCAAGAATGGAAGTGACAAAATTAGCCCTTCCAACGGTCAGAAAACAGACTTTCAAAAGGCTTCCAAAATAGATTCTGTTCCTGGCATGACCTGGAAACGTCTGTTATCATCGCCAGTATCAGACACAAAGCCACCCGCAAGGATGGCACTTGAAATATCTACCTTACTTCTGTTCCAGAGGAACAAAGGAGGTGGCGTGCAGCCTGAAAGCCAAGCCCATTGTGTTGGGAAATGAAAAATGGGAAGCATTCATTTGGGATCCACTAAAGGGGCCAACTGCTCTCTCTTTGAGTTGGCAGCATTGGAACAAATCCTGTGGCTCTGCTGCCAACGATGACTGGTAGGACTGAGCTAAGTGCTTTTTGACTAAGTCAACTGACAGGAAATTAGGCCCATTTGTAAGTTGGTGAAGTCACAGAGCTGAAGGATTCCCTCTGCATTCCTTAAGTATTCATCCTTCCACCCCATATCCATTCACCTTCAGTCATTACGCCCTCAGCGCACATGCTGATGGGATGTTTAGCTAGATGCTACTCACTTTTTTAGGCTCTGAACAACAAGCACTTTGTGAGTGTGTGTGGTGTGTGTATGTGGACGCCCAAGGTTAATTAATTACACGCCGCAAATGAGTCATTTTTCTGCCTTGGGACCGAAAGACAGAATCATTTAACAGTTGCCAAATTTAGACGTCTACCTGTGCAATTATCCCGCTCAAACGTGATTAAAACCACTGGAGGTGAGGAGCAGACAAGCGGGGTAACAAATGAGCCCCATCCGCCCAAATCTGGGTAACATGATTCCAATTAATGCTACTGGGGTCTTGGAAGGGGGGGTCAATTTACATAGATCATTATCCTGCTAGCATATCTTTTTTATATTCAGAGCGAATCTGGGGCACGGAGTGATTCTCAGTCCAGAGCAGATCAATTACAAGCACAGGGCCTTTCTAATATGAGCTACAAATGCATCATCCAGCTTGCCCTGTGTCCTCAACAAACCACGCCGGAAATCAGATGAGTCTGAAAGAGTGTTTCGGATCCTAGAGATCAGGAGGTGTCCCACAGAACCCTACAAAGGCAATACGTATAGTGACCATGGGGTGGCAGCCATACATTCAATAATACATTGATGCTTGGGAGCTGTGACGTCTGGCATCTTGCTAAGAGGGGCTGAAGGTAAAATACAATGGTCTGCACAGACAATTTCCAGAATACAATTGAATCGTGATTGGGATGTAACGAGTACCTCAGCCCCTGGTCATTTTAACTTGAACTTGTAGGGAGGTTAAAAGCTTTAGCAATTAAGGCAAGAACCACACAGAGCAGTACTGGACATGTGTGTCATTGCTGTTAAGAATAAAGGTTTCTGGCTTTGGCCAAGTGTTCTAGAAAAAGCATTTATTGGTATAAAACTTGGTTTACAACATTCAATACAAACTACAAGTCTACATTATATTCACTATGAGGCTCTTCAGGCTTTAGAAAGGTCATCCCTATGTTTTATGGATTTGCAACACTTGTAGAAGCTTTTGGATGAAAAACCATCAATTCTTTAACACTTCTGAGACTCATAGGAGAGTAGATATGTAACGGATTTGAGAAGTTTGGACTAGAAAGACCACGCATATCTACTATTTATTAATATCTAGTTTACCACTAATATCTGATACTCACTAATTTGGAAGCGGATGTGACTCTTCTATGCTCCAACAAGCTTTTAGCACTTCTGAGACTCATAGGAGGGTAGATATGTAACTGATTCGAGAAGTTTGGACTAGAAAGACCATGAATATCTACTATTTATTAATATCCAGTTTACCACTAATATCTGATACTCACTAATTTGGAAGCAGATGTGACTCTTCTATGCTCAAACAAGCTTTTAGCACCTTTGAGACTTAAAGCAGTGTAAATTTAGAACCAATTTGAGAACATTGGTGGTATTAGTAGTATCAAATACACCACTAATATCTAAAATCTACTAATATTAAAAAAAGTGAATTTTCTAAGCACATTTGAGTGCTAAAACTAACCAATTTAAAAAAAAGTATAGTCCATAAAGTCCACAAATGTCTTCTCCTAACAAATAGAATCAGGTCTGTAAATTGCTCAGATACGGCGACAGAATGTGTGTGGTATTTCCATTGTCCCCTCTTCACTCCCCCTTATTAAATTTACATGGAGGAGACAGGCCTCGCATTTAATGCACTTAGCTTCAAGGTCGACTGCTGCTCACGTTTTCCCTTCTGGCTTGGGCCGCAGAAGCCAGGTTTTCATGCAGACCAGCAGGGGGCAGTATGGAACTGTCAATCCAGACAGCACAGTTTGTGGCAACACGTAGTCTCATAAGTGCCTTTTGTTTATATTCCGTACTACCGACAAATACAAATGAGATGGTGACTGTAGCGCTGTTCATGCCCGGGTTCAGATGTGTTGCAGATGTCAATGCTTAGGCAGCTGGACTAGTACTCCTCTTGAGCTCTTGTAATTTGGAGCACTATTTAGTGGGCTTTAATTGCAGATCTCAGAACCGCTGACGCCCACCTGCAGCATTTTGAGGGTCTAATTAGCTTTTCTGATGCAAAAAAAACCCAAAAAACTCCAAAACATCACCGTTCCAGTGAGGTCGAAGAGATGTATCCTGCTGTATTGATTTCCTCTCTTCACACCTGCTTTCTCTGGCTGTCCAATAGATCTCTATTAGAGCTTGTAGCTGCAGCTTGGAATGTCCTTATGCTGACAGCAGGGCAGCCAGCTTTCTACACACTCTCCCAGCTCCCAGAGACGAAGCCACAATACACCACAGTCCACATAATTTTTAATGTGAGCGTGAAGAACCTCTACATCCACTTCATTAAACCATTAAAGGCTCATCAAAATTCAACAGAGTTCTGCTGACCTTCAGGCCTGAGAAAGGTTCCTCATATTGGTGCTTGTTTTGTGGCATATGTAAAAAAAGTAAAGGACCCAAAACAGGCTACTGGAACCACAGAATAACCACTTTGGTTCAATAAACCAATGACTTACCATTTATTATCTTTTTTTTTTAATGGTTCTTATATGGCATTGCTCAAAAACCCTTTGTAGCAGCTTCTTTTTAAAAGTGAAGGAGGAGAGTCAAGAATGAGAAGGTTTAAATTTATTCATAGGAGAGATACTGATGCCCAAGTTTCTAGACAGTGCACCGATGCGCTAGGGCCAGTTCTGAGAGCTTTCCTGTCAAATCTGGATATTTTTTTGTCTTTCTGGAGCTGTATCTGCTGTTTACATAAAGCTCACACTTTGGTATGATGCACATAAGCTGATGGGCAGGCCCTAACTTTCAGATGTAATTAGGTAATTTAGCAGAAGCTCTTCTCCAGAGTGACCTACAGAAGAGCTTCACTGTTTCCTCAAGAAGAACCTCAGCTAGTTTAAATAGACTAGAGTTTAAAGACCCCTCTAATCTTAGACTCTACTAAACACAAGTCAATATGGAGACCATAGTACTCTTCTCCTTGCTTGAGTACTCTCAGAAGAGGAGGGTCTTCAGTCTGGGTTTGAAGACAGCGACCGTTGGACTCTGCTGTTCGGACACCCAGGGGAAGTTCGTTCCACCACTTCAGGGCAGGACAGAAAACAGTCTAGACGCTCGTCTTCCGTGGATCTTAAAGGATGGCGGGTCGAGCCGAGCTGTACGTGAAGCTCAAAGGACTCTTGGTGCCGATCGGCTTTTGACCATTGCAAACCAAAACTAATATCATTTCCCATCTATCATTTATCTGCATCTTCTTCTAGGTCAGGGTCACGGTGGTTCCAGAGGCTGGACTAAGCCTAGAAATAAGCTGGTTGCTAGGACATCCTAGGTGGCAGTTAACTGGTTAAACTGTGCAAGAAATAAAGTTTTAGAGAACAAACACAACAACTACATCTAATAATCAGAAATCTTTTTGAGGTGCATTATACGAGCCCCCGGTGAAGAAGCTCAACAACAGGGCATTGGAGCAGCTCTCTACAAGCCCACGTGAACTGCCTCCCTCCCACCTGCTGAAATACTATCCTCTTCCAAAGGAAATCTTTATTGCTCTCCTCCGGAAGACATGAAAGTTTTGGCTGTTATAAATAAATGCCCCCTAAAGCGTTCTTGAGCACCTGCGAGATGAGCCACTTTTAATTAGTCTGACTTCATATCCTGATGAGCCTCAGTTAGTAATAGGCGTGTGGGAATATATCGCCTGAGTGTAAATTATTAATCCCAATCCGACTGTGCATGGAGCAGCAGTCGGGGGTGGGGTGAGGTTCGGAAAGTGACCTCATCCACCTGAAGATGGAATGGGTTCGATGATTAAACTGATGATCGGTTTAAATGGAATTTTAAATGAAGGTTCAGTGCAGATTTTGAGGAGTGCCATAAAACTGCTGCCAATCTGATCTCCCAGCCTGCCTCAGGACTGATGGTCTCCAGAGGTTCCAGAGGTTCACTCTGGACCTGTCTATTGACTCAATTGACTATCTGACTCTGGAAAGGGTGCTCTGCAGAAGTTCTTGACATGGAATATCCGACAACTCGTACTCCACAATGTGGACCAGCCTCTCCCACCTCCAACATGTTTTTAGGGTGACAGTGATGGCACGAACATCTAATATCTATCAGATCTTTGAGTGTTCAGAGCTCCACCTTCACCTTCACTCCAGCTTCCACTCTTTTTTAAAGAGACTCTCTTTCAGTGTTTCTGCAGGAAACTCTAAACTCAGCCTTAGAAGCTGCTTTTCACCATCTCTGACCAAGTCATCCTAAATACATTCAATGATGCTGAGGTCTGGACTCTGTGTTGGTCAGTACAAGAAGCTTCATTCACCTACTCATGACGATCCTGACAAGATCCTGAAGGTTTCATGAAGATCTGGACATTCAACAGTGTTTTCTTATGTGGGATGTGATCAGTTTACGAGGACAGTGGGATCAATCATTATAGGAGCAGAGCTGAGAACAGTTCTTATGATCTTCTATAGAGCAACATTCTTAGTAAGATACTGGTGAAATAGGCCCAATGTTCTGAGAACATCCTTTCAGATCCACAGCTTTGAGTCATGTTCCTACGATGGACAGATGAACACAAACACCAGTGGATGGTGTTTCAGGCCTGAAGGAGCTTGGGTTAAGAGCTGGTAATCTGATGGGAGGTAGTACTGCTGGTCTACCAGGTCTTTTTTCATTCTCCTTTCTTCTATCGAATCTTCTCAGACATGCAGTAGGCCAGTCTTCCAACCTTTTGACTGGAAAATACATCAGTGAAGGGTGCTTTTTGACATCTGCACGATATCGTGAACCGTGAGTGTATCCAGTAATGTAGATGTAGAAACATTAGCAATGCAGGCTTTTAAAAACAATGCTAAATTACATTTGAAAACCACAAACTGAGGCCAGAGAAAGACATACAGAAGTGCCACACTGGGCTGAGAATCGACTGAATCACAAGATCCATCCATTAAAGCTCAGTACATAACGTCTTGCTGGACTGTAGAGCTTCAGGTCACGTGATGCTAAAGTTTGCAGTTCGCTAATACTTTCTAATGGGAACTAATAAAGTTAACACACACACATACAGTTTGGGCTGGGACTCTAATCTAATCGACACAAGCATTATTTCCTGCATTACACAGATGATGTAGGCTCTGAAGCTGATTGAAATCTCAGAGTGCTCCATTTAGATTCAAATGAGTCGAGCAACACTTTCATGTCGTGTGTGATTTCAGCTGAAATCAGACAATCTGTGGAGAAACCACAGAAAGAGAGAGCTGAAAAAGAGGGGGGTTGAGATACACTGCTAGGATATGAGGCCTGAGTATCACTATATAACTTTTACATTATACAGTCACGTGAAAAAAGTTAAGACGCCCCATTAAAACCTTCGTCTTTTTGATCCTAGTTAAACTGATAAGTGGTCTGATCTTCATGTAATCAGCACTGAGAGATGGAGGTCATCTAACTAAACTCACACACCTGAAGAAACATCTTTAATCATCATTTATAAAATAGAATTAATATAAATGTAATTGTCTTGTGATTAAAAAGCTCAACTCCCAACATCTACTACTTCTTCAAATCTGTAATCTGTAGAATCAGACTCAGGAGCAGAACATCAGCTGCAGATGATCAGAACATGGTTGGAGAGGATTATTCTGGAGGAGTCTGGAGTCTTATTTAAACCTCAGACGTTTAGTCTGGTCTGATCTTGATGGTTACTGAAGTGAGAGGTGAAGAAGATCACCATCATGTCCAGATCCAGAGAGCTCTCTGGGGCCTTCAGAAAGAAGGGTGGAGATGTTGTAGAGGAGTCTGTAGATGGAAGGGATTTAAGCAGATCTCAGAACAATTAGAAATCAGCCGCTGTTCCACTGTCCACTAAATCATCTGCAAGAGGAACAGCTGACCAACATGCCCAAGAGAAGAGAATCGACCCACAGGGTGAGTCTCCAATGGTAGGCTCCAGGCTCGGTTGATTTTCATGGGAGGAGAGCAAGCTCACTGCTCCAGAAGTCTTGGTGTTTGTCTAGGTGTTTTCTGGCCAACGTTAGTCTTGCCCCAATGGGCATGCTCACAGCACACAGTAAGATGCTCTATGATTGGTTAGTGGGCTCATTAGCACATTGCAGTAATCTGACTGATCAATATCTCAAAGAGTGATAACGCAACAGCGCTAGACTATCGATGTATAGTGCTGCCCCGAGACAGAGTACTGCTGGCAGCAAACGAGCACTGCAGACGCACGAAATACAAGGCAATGCTGTACCAGAAGCTCCACCACGTCCAAGCAAGGCCACCGTTTCTGGAATACGCTTAAGCATGAAGTCTGCGAAGACTAATAGCTGCTGTCGGACGTGGGCATAAAAGTTTCATTGGGGGATTTCGCCATGAAAGGCCTCTGTTTCTTCACCACTGCATTTTTAATAACTTGTCAGGCTGGAGAGTAAAACACAGCTTAATGCCGCTCTCCGTCAGGGTGTCCGACCACGGTATGG
Source organism: Salminus brasiliensis (assembly GCF_030463535.1). Classification (NCBI taxonomy): domain Eukaryota; kingdom Metazoa; phylum Chordata; class Actinopteri; order Characiformes; family Bryconidae; genus Salminus; species Salminus brasiliensis. Next base: position 27,312,189 of record NC_132901.1, on the reverse strand, counting down.
AGTAATTCACGTAATTCAATACTGTGGTAGAAATGTCCTGGAGTAACTTCAGTAGATACATTTCCACTGTTTACATGACTCGGCACTAATGCTCTCACTGCTGGGTCTGGTAGATTCAGTCTGGTTGGCTCTCACTGTGAGCTGTTGGAGCTCTATTACAGCCATCAAGAGCTATATGTATACATACGTACACACACATACACTATATGTCCAAATATTTGTGGACACCCCTTCTAATAAACTTTAAGTTGCAACCATTGTTGACACAGATGTACAAATGCACACACACAGCTTGTCTAGTCCCTGTAGAGAAGAAGTACTGCCAATAGAATAGGACTCTCTGGAGCAGATAAACATGAACCTATTGGCACCTAATGCTGCCTAATGCCAGGCGTGGGCTAGAGGGGTTTAAAGCCCCCCAGCACTGAGCTGTGGAGCAGTGGAAGAACAGTGTTCTCTGGAAAGATGGTGGTGGAGCTCCTTCCAGTACTTTTGGGATGCATTGGGGAGTTGGGGATGATGAGGTAAGGGGTGATCATCATCATCCAACATCCTAACGTCACTACCGCTCTTGCCACTGAATGCAATCAAATCCTCACAGCAATGCGCCTCCACAATCTGATAGAGACAGTTACTCCAATCAATAGTATTATTTAGAGTTCTCACACTACTGCAATGGATGTAGAGAGACAGAAGGGGGGGGGGGTTAGATGTTGAATGTACTCTAATGTCATGTCTAAAGTATGTGGACACCTGCTTGCTTATCCACGTTTCTTCTGAAATCAAAGGTATTAACAGGGAGGTTGTCCCACTTTCCAGCAGTAGCAGCCTTAACTCAAAAACGATTAACACCAGATATTAGGACATAGCTATGGGGAGTATTTGATTGCATTCGGTGCAGTGAAGCGCATCAGTGAGGTCAGGTGATAAGTGTGTGTGTGTGTGTGTGTGTGTGTGAGTGAGTGAGAGAGAGAGAGAGAGAGAGAGAGAGAGAGAGAGAGGTCAATATTATATTAAAGAGAAATATCTTCAGCCTCGCAGCTTGATCTGTCCTCGTCTTCGTGTCCGAGTTCTGGCCCGGGCTCTAAAACAAAATGAGAATTTCTTCTTCCTTATTTTTGTTTTTTTTTTGGAAGCAGAGGATCAGATGGAGCGAGACAAGGACGCAGAGCGAGGACAGTTCAAAGAAGCCACAAGCTGAAGGTCTCTACTAAAACAGAGTCACAAGCTGCTGCCATCTACCCTGCCAGAGGAAATGACGGTGTATTTAGAGCACTGGACACACAATGACCTCCTCAAATGACCTACAGAGCACAGAGCAAACATTATTCAGTATGAAAACTGACCGAATTATATACACTGTAATCCAACAACCTTTGACCAAATACACGAAGTCATGTGGGTATTATCCGATCAACCTGCATCTCTACGTGTTCGCCAGCCGTTTTATTCCAGACGTTTCATCAATCAGAGCTGAATTAGCTGAATTTACAGACTATGAACGGCATAAAGTCCCAACAGCAATGTAAAAAGACTAGTGGAGAGCCGGCCGAGACATGAGAGCTGTGATTGGCTGTCGAGGTTATTATTTCAGCATAGTGATTCTGAATGCTCTCAGATATTAGTACTGTGATTAAATCTGGATAATAACTTCTTTACATTATAATTATTATCATCATTTCTCTGCATTATTTCAGCAGCTGTTTTTGAGCAAGTGTCATTTCTGCAAATCAATAAATAAATAAATAAATAAATAAATAAATAAATGCTCTAAATAGTAAATATTTTATTAGGAATTTAGGGGAAATGTTGTTCATGGTTAATGAAATACAACGCAAATATTAATTTCTCTAAACACATTGACTATAACTAGTAAAACCAGAGAAACCGATCATGTAGGGTGCTCTCAATTTTCTTTATGGAAAACATTAAGATATATATTATTAATTTCATAATTTATATATATATAAATGTTTTAATTATATATATCTTAATTTTTTCCATAGCTGTATATATATATATATATATATATATATATATATATATATATATATATACATATATATGTTATATTATTATTATTATTTTATATATATATATATATATATATATATATATATATATATATATATATATATATATATACATACATACATACATAAAGTACCTGAACGTTTAATGCTTTAATACTTTGGGCAAATATATATATATATATATATATATATATATATATATATATATATATATATAGAGAGAGAGAGAGAGAGAGAGAGAGTTGCCCAAAATATTAAAAGTTCAGGCACTTTTTAATACAGGTCACTACTAAGTATGTCTTGATATAGGAGGTTTGGTAGTCAGAACCAATACCAATACTGAAGTGTTACGATTCTCAACACTGCAACCAAAATCAAACCAACTAAATAAACGTATTTCAACATCTCAACACTTCAAAATTCACTTTTGAACAAGAGTAAGATGGAGAATTTGAGTAATAAAGTGGTATCGTCTCCTTGAGTAATAAAAAGTAAATAACTGTTCGTAAAATCCAAAAAAACAACAACAAAACAATTTAAATGTATGGTGGCTTTGCATTATTACCACAGTGCCCAGCTGCCTGAAACATGGAGAAAAATAATGCAAATAGCCTAGGTGCAATAAATAAGACACAATATTACAATGTTAACATGACAAAACAGCTCTGACAGCGTTCCTCTGCTCCCCTGTCTATCTGATGTCGACTACACGTGTATGTTTATTAGTCCACGACTGTAATTTAGTTTGGTAAGTTTTCAGAATTTGGGATCGACTTGCTACCAAAGTATCGGTCCTTGTGACATCATTACTCACTATTTGAATGTTCAGTACTTTTAATGTAAGGACTGGGAGGACTTCAGGACCTTAGTGTCAGATCTGCTGGTGGTCATTTGTGACTTACTGGCATGAGGAGGTCAGAGCAAAGAGACAGAAAGCATGAAGAGGAGGAAAAATCTATAGATGATCAAATAAACAGATAAATAAACAGTGCTCTTGTCCAGGATAGCACTTAAAACAATCCATTAAACTGCCTCCATCAGTGTGTGTGTGTGTGTGTGTGTGTGTGTGTGTGTGTGTGTGTGTGTGTGTGTGTGTATATACAAATGGACCATTCTGCTCACAGGGTAATTTGTGAGGCCTTTTATTCGCTACATTATGATGACGGTAACTATTACTTCCTGCATTACATTATTGTGAATGTCTCTGATGTGATTCCGTCTCTCGGTACTGATGAACTTAGGCCTCTGATCTCACAATATCTAATCATTCATGTCCAATCAATTTAGCCAAGTGGTATAAATTAGGCTGTGCATTGGTAGGCCTTGAGTTTGGGTCATAAAAAAAGGGTTTGTGTTCTTAGATTCCTGCACTCCAACCAAAAACAGCTTCTATATACAGTATATAGGGGGGAGTTGGGGAGGTGATCATCCAACATCCTGGCCTTACTAACACTTTTCTTGCTGAATGCCATCAAATTCTCACAGCAATTGTCCTCTAAAATCTAGTAGAAAGTCTTCTTCTCTGGACAGTAGAGGCAGTTACTCCAACAGAAGCAGGATCAGCTCTTTTTATATCCTTGATTTCAGAAGAAACAATAAATGAGCGGGTGTCCCAATATTTTTGTCCATATACAACAGAACGCTAATTTCTGCTAGCCCCACTGCCGGATTGCTAATGGCAACGACCCTGTCCCTCATTACCTGATTTCCTGCTCCTTTACTTCATTTAACCCTTGCCAATACATCATCTAGAATATTACTTATAGTGGTTTACAGCCATAACATTAAAACCATCTGCCTAATATATTCCAGTTCCACCTCCTGCCACCAAAACAGCTCAGGACACTGACTCCACATGGACCTCTAAAAGGTGTGGTATCTGTAGTATCCAGCACCAAGATCCCACCAAGTTGTGAGATCGGGCCTCCATGAGCATCAACAAGCCTTGGGTGCCCTTGACCCCTTGTCCTTCCTTGGAGCGCCATTGGTAGGGACTGATCACTGCAAACCAGGAACCCCAACTTCAAGTCCTGCTTGATGTTTTGGAGGTGCTCTGGCCTAGTCGTCTGACCAACTGCTAATTTATAAGCAGTTCTTTAATAAAGCAATGGTTCTATGAAGAACTCAAACTGTCTCGATGCTTCTTTGCCTGGTTATAAGTGAGAATGTAGATGGTTTGTAGAAGGCAGAACCCTTTTGCTTGCTAAGAGTGCCTTCGTCCTATTGGTCCATTCACCTTGAACATCCAAAAGCAGAGGACCTTTTCCAAGCAGCATCAGGACCCATCCAGGCATATTATAATGGATCGGGTCTATTTTAATCCCAATCCTATTCCGAGTCTTTATTTTAACCACAGTGTTCAGAGCGCCGTCTGGTGTCCACAAAGCTCCACTAACAGACATTATTCCCAGCTGGCTGCAGCGGCAGCAGCAGTGCAGACGTTCTCAGAAGGTAAATAAAGGAGTTGAGGTTCTGCAGTGTGGAGCTAATTTACAGTAGAACCTGAAAACAGACCATAATATCTGACCCTTTATAAAACGCTCTGTTTCTATTGGTCCATTCATCTTGAAAGCAGAGAACTGTTATGTTCATAGGAAGTTTTACAGAATGAAGATCAGCAGGATAGGAGGTGGTATTTCTCAGTCTCCGGCTCTGCTTATCTGCCTTCTCTCTAGAGGCCTTCATCAGTGTGTGCTGTCAGCATAGCCACGGGCTGCTGTTCACACACATGCATCAATGGACGTTTCGGTTAGGAAACACACTCACGCTCACAAATTGTTCAGATAAGCTGTTCCCGTTGCAGATTCTACTACACCACCCAGCAGGACGGGGAGATATACCATCACTGAATTCAATCAAATCAAAATCAATCAAAATGTATTAGTATAGGAACTGTTGTTGTCACAAAGCAGCTTTACACACAGTCATTAGTAAAAGACATGAAATCAACAACATAAAAAGACATGAAAACCTAAGACCCCCAATGAGCAGCCAAAGGCGACTCCCTCAGAGCTGGAGGAAGAAACCTTGGGAGCATCAATAAGCCTTGGGTCCTTTCTTGGAGCACCATTGGTAGGTACTGATCACTGCGTACCAGGAACCCCCACTTCAAGTCCTGCTTGATGTTTTGGAGTCTTGTGGCCAACTGACAATTTATAAGCGGTTCTTTAATAAAGCAATGGTTCTGTGAAGAACTCAAACTATCTGGATGCTTCTTTGCCTGGTTATGAGTGAGAATGTAGATGGTTTGTAGAAGGCAGAACCTTTTACTTGCTCAGAGTGCCTTCGTCCTATTGGTCCATTCACCTTGAACATCCAACAGCAGGAACCAAGACTCATAAGAGGGACCTGACCCTTCCTCTTCTGATCAGAACTATTTATAAATTATTGATAAAAGCCACCGAACCATCTAAACTGTTGTTCTGCTCAGGTGTGCAACATATTCATAATCATTATATAATAATCATGATGTTGTATAATTTAATATAGTCATAAGTCAGGCAAAGTTGTCAGCAGTATTTTACGAGCATGAAATTTTATAAAGCCTTCATGGACGTTTGTGAAAAGGAGTCAAGAGGTTAGCGGCAGTCTACACAAACGTTTAGCTATTGATTTCCAATTCAGCTTTTTTTTCCAAGTCGTCGACTCATCGCAGGACCTCCTCCAAGTAATTTTCCGCCTCATAAAATTTAGGCTCGGCATAATCACTCCGCTCATCTGTAGTAGCCAAAACGCTCCAAGGTTAGCGCTTCTTCAGAGCCCCCTATGTCATTCACAGTTGGGGGATTTGTCTCTGCTATATAAACTCAATATTTAATGTATTGAGCCATAAATAATTATAATAAAACAAAAAAAAAAGTGTGCTTGTTCGCTTTCCTCCTCGGGCATGGTTCCCAACACTCGCCGAAGTGTCCCTTTGCAACTTCTCAGCCCTCTCATTTCCAGGCTGAAGTTTGTTAGTCAGGCATTTCAATCAGGATGATTCGTCTGTGGACTGCAATCGGTCCACTCATTAGAGTAATGGGAATCAATCTGAATTTCCCCAAGACTGTCTGCCTACATCTACCCTCTAATGACCATGAATACTGTGCCGAGGACGTGCCGAAGGAAGAGCGAGGAGGAAACAGAAGAGGGAGAGAGGGAGAGAAATGCCAGCTCACTAAGCGATTTGAAGGTCATGGTGGTGATGAGCTCATTGTGGCTCCAGGCCTAGAGACCTGGGGCAGTAATACAGTAGACTCAGGAGAGTCCAACACCGGCACCATTAAGGATTTAGGCTTTTTCAAAACGGAGATGAAAGAGGCTGATATTTGACTAAACCGTCTGGCTGTCTGGCTGGCATGAGGAATTCAGTCGGCGTATTGATTCTGCTGCTACTACTTGTGCTACGCTTGGCAAGTCTTCATTAACAAACCCATGGCTGGTTTGTAAGTACGGTGAGAAATCTGCTGAATCTCTGCTCAGTCACTCAGAGATCAGTTCCGGCTCGCTCAGGCGGTGCTGTAGGAAGGTGGTGCTTCATTAGTACCTTCAAGGTGTTTAGAGCTTCTGCCGGCAGTGAAATGCTTAGCATGGTGAAGAAAGAAGGGCAAATGATCATGTAAAAAAAGAAAGTGGAGACAAAAGAAAGGAAATGACAGATGTTCAAAGAACCCTCCCAGAGAATTCTTCAAAAGATCCACTAATAAGGACATTATCATAAGGAAGGCTCTTCACTGAGCATTTTCACAACAAGGCAAAGCAAGTGAAGGTAGATGTTCTTATTCTACTAATGGGTTTTATATAGGACTGAGTGGAACTCTGCAACTATACAAGGAACCATTTACTCATTTGAACAGTTAGGGCTGCCACGGTTCTATCTAGAACACCCTTACTAAAAGCTCCTTAAAGAACCCTTTTTTAAAAAGGGGGCGTGAGTCGTCCTACCACAGAGCAAGTACTCACCCTACATCCTCCAATTTATATAAAATCCAGTGGAGCAGGATCAGGGCCCATCCAGGCATATTTTAATGGATTGTCAATTAATGTCAATTTATGTCAATTAAGAACCTCTCAGGTTCTTTAATAAAGCAATGGTTCTGTGAAGAACTCAAACTGTCTGGATGCTTCTTTGCCTGGTTATAAGTGAGAATGTAGATGGTTTGTAGAAGGCAGAACCCTTTTGCTTGCTCAGAGTGCCTTCGTCCTATTGGTCCATTCACCTTGAACATCCAAAAGCAGAGGACCTTTTCCAAGCAGCATCAGGGCCCATCCAGGCATATTATAATGGATCGGGTCTATTTTAATCCCAATCCTGTTCCAAGTCTTTATTTTGACCACAGTGTTCAGAGCGCCGTCTGGTGACCTCAAGGCACCATTAACAGACATTATCCCCAGCCGGCTGCAGCGGCAGCAGCAGTGCAGACGCTCTCAGAAGGTAAATAAAGGAGTTGAGGTTCTGCAGTGTGGAGCTATTTTACAGTGGAACCTGAAAACAGACCATAATAGCAGACCCTTTATAAAACTCACTGAAACGCTCTGTTTTACCAGCGGGAGAACCGGAGAACTACTCACCTTTCTTGTTTATAAACCAGCACTGAAGAACCCATTCAGAACTGAGTGGAGGCTAACGCTAATGCCAACACTGACACACTATAGAAAGCCCAAATCACACACAGCACATTCACCCACTATAAACCAGTTATCACACACCAGTAGACCAACAACAACCACAGATACCAGTCCAGAGTGTGTACCACTACACACACTCATACCCACTTTGGAAGTGATTAGACTGCAGTGTTGTAAAGGAGCTGGGAGCTGATTGGTCAGGGAGGAGATTATTGATGACTGCGATAAGCCCGTGGGAGGTGAGTGATCAGCGAACTTGCAGTATCTACCCTACCCTTACAACAAGCTGCGTCCACCCCTGAGTGTGTTTTTACATGTGTTGTTACTGGGACCCAGTTGGGCTTCCCAAATGGGCTCCATCCTTACAGCCCACCCTAATCTCACATCAGCCCCATCAAGGCCACATGTGCAGTGTACAACCCAGATGGGGCTCATGTTTTACCCCTCCTCCCATCACTGACCCTGGTGGGCATCCATATGTGGAGCAAACATGGCAATCATGGGCAAAACCTTTTGGTTCCCAGTTGGGTTTCCCCATACAAGCCCCACATGGCCATGATAGCTAAGGAAGCCAACTCTTGCAAATGCTGCAACTGTGAGACCAAAAGTGGGACCTTTCTGGTGAAAGGCTGTTCTACTATTTAATTTGTGCGACCAATAGACTGCTAAGAAGGAGTCTTTATAGGACAATCCTACAGAGGACCCGCCCACAGACTTATTATATTGCATATAACCTTTATTTTAACCTCACCACATCCAAGCTGATAGATTAGATTAGGGTTGGAGTTGAAGCCTGCAGGAAGATAGGTCTCCAGAAGAAGGGTTGAAGACCACTGGTCTAGGCTATTGGGACAGTTGTGGCTCAGCAGCTATTGATGACAGGGTTGTCGCTTTGGGGGTGTGTGTGTGTGCTCACTGCCCCTAGTTCACTAGTGTGTGTGTGTGTTCACTACCACAGATGGGTCAAATGTGGAGGACACATTGTACGTGCACCTTTACCTTTATATATAAAGAATAACCCCAGTCCACACGCCTGTCCAACCTACATTAGATTGGCTCCACCAATGTTCACCCTGAACCGCTCTACAGCGGGGTCAATCTGAGGAATCAGAGTTGTGTATATGTAGACATTTCAGTCGAGAAAAAGTAGGATATGGGTCCTCGGCTTAATCTAAGAGAGTGTTTTACCAGTGAAAGGCCACTGACATCACAAATTAGCCCAGGACTGTGTTTAACTCATGTGGAAGTGTAGACTATTAAGGAAATAAGAGGGCAGCTATCCAAGGGCTTTCTGCAAGATAAAAGAGAGCATGAAGACAGGGCATGAGAAAGAGAGAGAGAGAGAGAGAGAGAGAGCGAGAGAGAGCGAGCGCGAGCGTGGGTGGGTGTATCAAGCAAAGCAGCAGAGAGAGTGTCAATTTAAGATGTGCTACACAACAAGGGAGGCACTGGCACCATCCACATCCAAGGGTTCTGCTCAGTTTCTGGACTTCTTTCTCCTTGTGCGACCTCGACTGCTGCTCAGATCACAAGCTAATGCTGTAGCACAGCACCATAGCTGATGACCTGAGGGCCGGCCCACACATTTCTTATGAAAAGGAAAGCCTTCTGCACAGTTTGACTCTTGCTCACCTGCCGCTACTTTGACACCTATTCATTACTCTGCTTGGCCGGCAGTGAGTTATATGTCAAGTGTATGGAGATAAACAGAGGGGAAGACAGTCAGCGTGCTTGTTAACATTAATAATTAAAGGCACCAAAGCCAGGGGGCTGTGACCTCAGCATCCACTTGCTAGACAGAGTCAAAATAATAAGGTTTGAAGATTTTCCTTTGGATAGAATGAGCAATAATTTTTTTAAAGCCCACCAGGGTTCATTTTAGTCCTTGAGAAACTTTTCTTTTTTATTAGAACCAAGCTATTAAAGACAGCACTTTGCATAATGCATCAGGACACTTTATTGGTTGTGTTCCTCATATCTTTCTCTTTTGCCTCCCCAGAGACAGCTGGACACTTCCACAAGGTGTAGAAGCCAAGTCTGGCACAACCTCTCTGGGGGGAGGAGGACAGCTAAAAGAACTTTGCTTTTTTAATCTGGAGATGAGCAACCACAGTTGGCACACCTTGGGAGCTGGGAATGCTCCAAAGCACACATCAGTGGGGGAGGTCTGGGGTGGGAGTGGGTCGTCTTCCCTAAATGAATTCAGATACTTCAGTGCAAATCTTTTGCCTTCAACCCTTTTCCTGGTCTGCAATTCAAGCTTTTTATAAATTTGAGAAAAATAGTCAAAGTATCCTCGAGTTACTGCATGAAACTTTCAAAACACCCCTTAAAAAGAAGATGTAGGACCAACCATAAGGGTGGAGATCACGACCAACTGGGCAATCCCAAGTCCTTGTGCTTGCAACCTCTTTGCAACCTCCAAGAGTCCCTTCAAATCAGACCCCCCGGGCATCTTCCATCTTTCCTCTCTCCCAAAATTGTCTGTAATTCATGCAAGCGCTTCTCATCTTTCGAAAAATCAGTCTGAGGGAACATTAGAATAGTGAAAGACTTCCAAAACCTTCCAAAGGAAACTTTTAGCTCAATGATTAAAGTACTGTAGAGACCAGGACCAAATGTGCAACCTAATCCTACGTCCTTTTGCTTGAAAAGACCCCCCCCCCAGACCCCCCCCGGGTCTGCAATTCATGCTTTTTATCAGTTTGAGATAACCAGTCGAAGTATTCTCAAGTTACTGCATGAAACTTTTAAAACGCCTCTTAAAAAGAAGATGTAGGATCAACAATAAAGGTGGAGATCACGACCAACTGGGCAATCCCAAGTCCTTGTGCTTGGCAAGATAGGAAAGTGAACACTCCCACACAAGGCCATTACTGCAACCTCCAAGAGTTCCTTCAAGTCAGACCCCCGGGCATCTTCCACCCTCCCTCTCTCCCAAAATTGTCTGTAATTCATGCAAACACTTCTCATCTTTCGACAAATCAGCCTGAGGGAACATTTGAATGGTGAAAGACTTCCAAAACCTTCCAAAAGAAACTTTTAGCTCAATGATTAAAGTAGAGACCAGGACCAAAAGTGCAACCCAATCCCACGTCCTTTTGCTTGAAAAGACCCCCCCCCCCCAACAATCCCAAGTCAGGCTTTTACCTCAACCTTCAAAAGACCTTTCAATTTAGACCCTCACTGTTTTTGGACGAGCGCCTGCACACTTCTCTGATAAAGGATAAACATCTTCCCTGAAGTGTCCATCACCGTGTGAGCAGATAAGACCCCGTCATCAGTAAGCTTTTGATTATAAAGGCCTGGAGCGAAGAGAGGGCATCTGGATATCAAGAGCTGCTCGTAGGCATAAGCGAAAATGCATTCTCAACCTTAACGATGATGCGTTGAGGGACATGAAGGACAGGATATTGATTTATAGACGAGGACGAGTCCCAAATTGCTAAGGTGATGACTGTTCACGCATAGAAGCTTTCAAAGAAGGTCTGTCTTTTCATATCGTTCTTGTCTGGAAACAAAAGGCTAGGTAAGTCTGAAGGAACTATAAATATTTCAACATCACAGACAAGGAAAAATAACAGTCATTATGCAAATGGTTGCACACTAGAACAACCCTGCCTTAGGCCAGAGACACAGTGAGAACTAATAGTTTGCCTAGCCTAATGATCAACACCCAGCCTGCAAAACAAACCCTTGACGGACCCGTAATGCCTGTGCCAGTGCCTGGCATCATAGGATAGGATCAAGCCTTAAAAGCAGAAGAATCTGACAACAAACTCAACCCCTAAACATGACCCAAGCTCTCCAACCCGATTTGCCGCAACGGTCCTGAAATCAGTTTTATTTAGCAACACGGGGAAAACAAGGGACTCGGATTTCCAGGCGGAGACGCCAAAAGAGCATCACTCAAAGCCTCTTTGTATCGTGCTATTGATTAGACTGTAAATGCACCAAGCAGAGAAGCACAGGAGTGTGTGTTGGGGGGGCTGAAAGATTCACGGGATAAAGTTACAGAGCCAACAGTTGCAGTCAAGTAACCCAACTCCTCTCTCCATGCCACGGCGGACCCTCAGGACCAACTGCATCTCAGCCTGGGCACAACATCTAACATCCCAACATCCCTCACTCTCTATGCAGAACGGATACGGTCCAGCTGAGACGTCCTCAAATCAAAGAGGCTAACCTAAGACCGTCCCCAAGTTCAGCGCATTACCTTCTCCTCCGACAGGCTCGAAGAGTCCAAACTGCTCTAGGACTTTGATGAAGAGTCCCATGACCACTAGGACCGCAATCATCTCGAGGCCATCCAGGGTCATCATAGTGGAGAGCTCTCATTGCATTGTGCTCCAGGGTCCTGAAGCAATCCCAACGTCTTTCAACAGTTGAGCGCAAAGCAAAAAAAAAAAGGAACTACAATTCCCAGGGTTCTCTTCTTGACGTACTCCTGTACCTGCCTAAGTGTGGTCACGCCAGTCCCGTAGCCTGAGGAGAAGGGGGTGGTCAGGAAAGTGAGGAGCGCTACCCTGGCGTACTTGCGAGCTTCCTGAAGGATCCGAGGCGTCAGAAAACTCTGTCAAACAGAACGGGGAGGGGGGGGATCCAGCGACGCAACAACACAAACTGCTCGACTGTGATTGTCGGCATGCATGTGTGTGAGAGACTGAGAGGGAGGGAGGGAGGGAGGGAGAGAGAGAGAGAGAGAAAGAGAGAGAGAGAGAGAGAGAGAGAGAGAAAGAGAGAGAGAGAGAGAGAGAGAGAGAGAGCAAGGGAGGGGAACAGAAAACAGAGGGAGAGGGGAAAGAGAAGTATGCCCTCCCTATCCAGTGACACTACCTTCATCGATTTGCTTAATGTGGTTTCCAGGGTAACGGTGGCGGATATTTGGAGGCACCTGGGTAAACAAGTCTAGTGACAGCTAGGAGGTGGCGTGGTTTCCTTTCCTTGCACAGCACATAACTCTAGGGCGAAGGTACCTCTGTGGCAAGTCGACATAAGGTTCACTATTAATCGAGAACGATCCCAGAAAGACCTGCCGGTCTGAAACTGGACTGAAGTGACGGGTCCTGATCAACAAGATCTATCATTCTAAAATTACGGAGTGGGAAGGGATGCTAATGTGGGCCGTGTCGGATTCTTGTTTCTTTTGAGTTGGTTGCAAATCTTTCCTGCCTTGTACATCCAGGCAGTGGCAGATTTAGCTATGGCAGACAAAGCTTGTTCGTGGAGGGATGTCCACGGGGAGCTTCCTTGTCTGTGTTACCTTCTGGCTCTCTCCTTTTAATTAGGCTGTTATAGTCAGACCTGCCGGAGTCGTCAGACACACTCTGATACTGCCCAACATTCTCTGCTCTCTATAAAATCCTCTCAAAACTAACTCTCTGTTTTTACCTTCTCAGAGTAAATGGTCACCCAGCCCGACCTGCTGGAAGATTGTCCGCTGAGGTCCCCTCTACCTGCGTCAGACCAGCTGCCACCTACCAATCCGACCATCAGGCCCCCCCCCACCACCACCCATACCAGACCAGTGGCTCACCCTCCTACCACTGCTACCTGTTTAATGACCATGTTAAACCTAAATGGACTCTTAACTATCTGCCACTATTAATATCACCACTATTAACTATCTGCTGTATCTCGTTTGGTCATTTTTATCATTAATGTATAAATAGTTCTGATCAAAGGGGATTTATGAGAGTAAAATGGGAATATTCCTTTACTGGAAATGTATCTTTCCACCCCTTTGCAACCCAACTCCAAACACTAGGAGGGTCTCCTCTGATACATGTGAAATCAGCCATCACCTCTTTTTACCTGCCGCTGATGCAGCATCGCCAGGCAGCCAACACACTCAGAGGAAAGCCCCGGGTCCCCAACTCCACCCCACCAGTTCCAGCCAACATTGCTTAATAGTGGGGAGGGGATAGAGCGCCCTCTATCTACCTGGAGAGAGCACGACTGCATGGCTTCCCCCGTCCAAAGTCTTTCTTTCGGAGACAAGTTCTCAATATAGGCTAAATAATGTCAGGTTTGAAGAGCAAAGACGGGTCCATATATACATTTCAGAAGTTCCTAATGGCTCGTTTTTACCTCCTTGGGATCGTTGGGAAGACGACGAAGGAAAGATATGATTCCTTTAATTATCAATAGTGCAACACTCAGGTCCTCTTCTTAACCCCTTAAAAAGCCCATTACCACAGAATAGCCCAACCAGTTTGTACAGACATCCCTGTCAATACTGAGTGATACACCTGTCTGAGTGTGTGATAAGCCTTACTGAGTTAATGAGTGTTATTCTACTACATATTTGTGTAATACAGCATTTGGGGAGCTGAAAGGGGGTTCACCCATACAATCTAGAACCTGGACGACATGGCATACTGAATGGAGACTCTTCACTGAAAGCCAAAGGTAGTCCAGTACCAGGCTATCCTAATCCCTGCCCCGGAAACTGACTGTATCCATTCGGGACATTCAGGCCAAAAGGGACATTCAGGAAAATCCGATGCACCAATAAGAAAGATAAAGACACGGGGTTCGGGGTCTCACTGCATTCAGTCCTCACTCACATATCGCTTAGCCCACGAACACAAATTTCCCCGCTGCCTTAAATCGTCTATCTTAAAAATCCCTTGCATGCATGTTTTAACCTGAGGCTTGGGTTTATTATGAGGGTGTTTTTAACTCAGACAGCTCTTTCCTTCTGCCTGCTGGGGTGTTATGCAGCACCCAAGTTCAGCCAGACAGACAGCAGATCTGTTTGCCTTCGAAATGCACGGGGACGCTCTGTTTATCTGTCACAGGCTAATGAACAATTTCGTACACTTAAAGCAGACATGGGGGCAAGCCAGAAAGAGCCAGAGCACTGGAGACACTGTTTACCCGTCTCTTTCTTCTCCTGCTGACAACGATTTACTCTGTATCTCAGTTTTTTCCATTTCTGGCATCTGTTCAGAGATGCCATCTCAAATGACAAGTGGCCTTAATAAGAGCATAGTACTATTTTGGCAGATTTACCATTTGTTAGAAGGTGTTTGTTAGAAGAAGAAGAAGAAAAGGAGGGGAAATGACTCCTGTTTTTATCTATGATGTGTTTCATATTTCAAAGTGTGAACTGAATATCCAGTTTCACAAAAACACTGAACTTACTGAGCTTATTTTCTTCATTTTGGCTTAAAGCAAAAACCTCGACTACTGCTAGAGTGGGTTGCACTTGATGGAGCTTGTAGACTGTGATGTGCACAGCACGAGAGAAGTATAGGAAAGACTGAGAGAGACTGGCAGAAATGCCAGTGATGGGAGGTGAAAAGTGAGGGACTGGAGTATACAGTGCACTTACCTTCAGCTCTGCCGAATTAGAAAGGAGACGGAACTTTAACGAGTAAAGAGCAAAGGTGATCGCCCCTCAGCACAGCGGTAATTGAGGGTTGAGTGGAATTACGTAACGGTAATGGCTATTTAGTGCACTTTCACGACCTTTTAAAAAAGAGCAATCAATGCGTATGCAATTTCCACGGCTTCCAGCTATTCCCGCGAAGGGATCGGGGTACGCAACATCAGTGGCGGAGGGTGGAAATGCACTCGCTTTATGGCTAATAGTGTTTGATGATCACCTTTTTCCCGGAAGGTCAACATAATGTGATCTTATGAGCAGACATCTGGTGAGTGCTTTGACTGTGAAGGACTTGGCCGATGACCAGCTCTGAAGCATGCGATGTTCCTTCCTAGAAATTTCACCGCCCTTCTCGACTCGGACATCAGCTTTTCTGAATGAGATGGTGGGTAGCTAAAGTGGTTAGAGAACGTAGCTTCAGCTCACTGCCATTGATTTGGTCCCGTAGCACTCAACAAGGCACTTGACCACAGAGATTGTCTTATTCGACTGCAGGAGTTTCCCACCCCCCAACCTTGGACCTGAAGTACCCTCGTCCTTCACACTGTAGTGGTGCTCTAGCACATCCACTTCAGATCAAGAAGGGCTGGTTCTTTTCCTGAGCTGGATAAGGTGTGTTTGAGTAGAGCTGCAATATACATGGCTACTCCAAGGTAAGGGTCTGGAACCACTGCTCTACCGTAATATTGAACAAAGTGGTGCAAACAAACTTAATGTAATCATGGACAGTTGATCCACACAACTAAACTGTGTTTTTAAACATGGAAATATAATCTTAAAACTACACAATCTCTTTAAAACACACTATATATATATTATTTTGCATTAGTACATGAGGGGTCACTGTAGCGTTCAGCCAACATACAGCCAAACTCAGCAGCAGAGAAAATACTAACTTGCTCTTACAGCCTTCAACACTGAGGCCAAGCAGCCAACCATTACATCAAATATACCGTATACCTAAGAGAAGGTAGCCCGGGGGAATGACTACACACTGATGGTAAGTGAGGAGGGAAAGACACGTCCAGTATGCAAATACATGGTGCCAGGAGCCAATAAGAGAGATGTAAGCTTTACTAATTAAGGGCACACTGCCCAAACATACATACAGACCTTGTGTGTAGAAGTTAGTCTTTAAGTAAAACCAACAACCAATCAGAACCCTTTTTTATTTTTTAAGTGTGCAATTGGTCAGAAAGCTTGGCTATGGTTCAGTGTCAAAGCCATAGTCCATCTGTTTGAGGCATTTGACCACCAGAGAAACCCATTCCTTCACAACCCTGCGGCACACTGGACCATAAAAAACCTCCACTGATGTTCTTTTGGGTTTTTTATGTTGTCTGGTTAAAAACACAAAACAACAATATAAACTGTGGTCCTTGGGGGGTGAAAATAATAAATATATTATTATATGTGGATTTGATCTTTGTATTTTATGGTTGTGGCTTGTTAGAAGAAGAATGACATATCTCAGGAGAAGAGCAGTGCACTGCACAATAACTGGACCAGAAAGAGTCCAAGAACTTCTCGGCCCCAATCAAATACAGAGGTCAAATGATAGAGAAGAGATAACTGTGAGAAGGGAAGGTGTGATTCTAGATGGGGAACATTTTAGGGTCTACAATAAACCACCGAACTTAAATGGAGGAGAATTACATGCACAGTGCACTCCACAATAACTGGACCAGAAAGAGTCCAAGAGCTTCATGGCCTTATCAAATACAGAGGTCAAATGACTGAGAGGCTAGGAGAGATATCTGGGGAAAGGAATAAAATGTGGGTTTTCAGGTCTGAAGTTCACAATAACTGGACCAGAGCAGTCCAAGAACTTCACGATCAAATATAAAGGTCAGAAGGAGACGAGATACTGGGCAGACTGCAAACCTCAAAGGATTTTTAGCCAGTTCAGTTCAATGCTGCCTCTTCTTTATATTCATTCTCAGGTACAAATTTTAGGTTTTATCATTTCATACATTGATGCACCGGCTGGCGGTGAACTGAAACCCTGTGGCTTAGGATACTGTACTTCTGATACTGTACTTTGTGATCAAAAGCTTCCCACTCAACAAAATGTTTTTGCAGGTATCCTGCATCATAAAAATGTCCTTAAATATCATGAGATAGTATTTTTTTTCCCATATCGCCCAGACCCACTCAAGGCTTACACACAGTTTTAAGACAGTGGCATACGAAGTGGTTAAAAGCTTAAAAAAACAGTGAGGTTTACAAAACCAACCTCTTCCTGTTGGGCAGCCTTTCTCAAGTACTTCTCAGCAGAAGATCTATCACCTATAATCACTGACTGGAAGAATAACAGCAGTAGACATTTGTCATATTTCAAGTCCTGGCTCACAGGGCAGGCAGACGGAGATAAACTATGTCTAAAAAAAAAAAAAAAAAAAAAGAAGCAAAACAAAAAAGCCACTAAAAACACTACGTCTTGTCCAAGAACATCACATCCATCAATCCGCCCATTTATCAATTCTTCCATCCATCCATCCATCCATCCATCCATCCCACCATCTAACCATCGCAAAACTTTGTATCTCACAGTGTTACTAAAGTCTAGGTCCAGTGTTTGTTAGCAACATTAGCTCCCATAATCTCCCATTCCTAACTAAAGAAGCTCACAGCAAATACTAGGCACATCTTGGTTGACTGACTGCATCTAGAATCAGTGTTCAGTCATTAAAAAGTGCTGTGGTTTCCTCGTTGGTGCGGCCGTCTAGACCAATGACTGTAGAAAACGTGGATGCTGCAGTTTCGTTCCCTTCAGTTCTACAGAAACGAAGCCAAAACTGTCCGCCATGTTGTCAAATTTACATTTACATTTATGGCATTTAGCAGACGCTCTTCTCCAGAGCGACTTACAAAGTGCTTTGCTATTTACCCAAGAAAAGCCTCAGCTAGTTAGAATAGACCAATAATTCAAAAGATACCTCTAAGCTTAGACATTAATTTGCAACCAGAGCCTATGCAGTAGAGACCAGAGGCGGAGCCAGACTAGCCTACTCATTTGGTAGACTCGCCCCTTTCTCCTTTCTCAGACCAAGCTGAGTATCTCAGACCGTCTTCATTGAGCAGCGCACGTTTCTGCGGACTGGAAATGAGCTGGAAAATGGGCAGAAATGTTTGTCTTTGCTACACATTATATGGCAACCAGCCAGCAAAGGCGCTAAACCTGTGGTGGCTTCACTTTTAAGAGAAGTTGCGCTGTCCTGCTTTCTACAGTCACAGGTCTGTAGAAGTGTTGGGTGTTATTATAATGGGTGTTATTAGTTCTTCCATTGCTCCACAGCTCAATGCCGGGGGGCTTTATCCCCCTCCTCTAGCCCACGCCTGGCATTATTAGGCAGCATGGTGTTCATGTTTACTATATGCTCCTACAGAGAGTCCTATTCTATTGGCAGTACTTCTTCTCTACATGGACTAGACAAGCTGTGTGTTATTGTGCATCTGTGTGAAGATCAATGGATGCAACTTATGCAACATTTGGACACATGTAGTGTAATTGAGGTTTTCTATTCTCTCTATTCTTAGTCATGTGTTTGCTTCATAGGAAAGGTAACAGTATACACTACATACACACATACGCTGGTCAGTGGTTCATGGAGACTGTAATTCTCATAGAGCAGCGTCTGGACGTCTTTCAGTTTGTAGACAGTAATGTATATGTCCTCTATTGATGAGGAGCTATATTTAGCTTTCCAGCACACACCCAAACACACACCATGAGTACAAAGAGAGAAGCTAAGCTTTCTCTCTGAGATAAATTCTTCTAAGTGAGTGGAATGGATTCTTTCCCACACAAAAAGAGAGATATTACACCCTCAGAGCCTTTTAGCACATCCACTGAAATCACCACAAAACCAGCCCTGCTTTTAACTCAAAATAGCACGAGTGTATAAACAGAACCCTGCGCTCAACACATCTCGCCCAGCCTGGCGTGCCCGTCAGAGCTCACAAACAACAGCAACAAACGCTCCAGTGGTACGGTTCTCAGGTCAGCCTGGTCATTTGCAGTCTTCAGAAAACTTCTCCCAGCTCCTGGAGAGCTACAATACATGCCCAAAAGTTTGTGGACACCCCTTCTAAGGAATGCCACAGCTACTGTGGGTTGCACCCATTGCTGACACAGACACACACATTTACAGCTTATCTAGTCCATGTAGAGAGGTACTGCCAATAGAATAGGACTCTCTGGAGCAGATCAGCATCATGGACCTATTGTCACCATGCTGCCTAATGCCAGGGGTGGGCTAGTAGAAGGGTATAAAGCCCCCCAGGAGCAGTGGAATGATGGTGGTGTGCCAGTCAGTACTTTTGTTTGGGAGTGATGAGTTGGGGTGATGATCATTTATTCAACATCCTGACCTCACTAATGCTGCTGTTGACACTGAATGCAATCAAATCCTCACAGCAATGTTCCTCCACCAAGATCTAGTAGAAAAAGCCTTCTTCTCTGGACAGTAGAGACAGTTTCTCCAATAAAAGTAGGATCAACTCTTTTTAATATTTTTAGTTTTCAGAAGAAACTAAAAAGTAGAACTATAAATAATTGAGCAGGTGTCCCAATACTTTTGTCCCTATAGCGAACCTGCTCCCAGACTTTGGATCCAATCCTAATTACTGCCTTCAGAAGTTCCTGTTTGGCTGATTAGGCTGTTACAATCACACAGCGTCCAGAAGGCCAAGAAAACCCTGCCCCTGCCCAATCTCTGTCCTCCGTGGCGGCGAATCCTTCACCTGTTTTGGCCTGTCACTGCGGGAAATTGGCTCTCCATATTTGTCCCCATTCTGGATTAAAGACCACTCGTCCTGCCAGATGCTCCATGCGGTGTCGCATTGCAGAACTGACGGCCAAGCCACGCCATCTTTAATCAAGACAAACACCGGCATCTGGCTCATTGTCTCCTGGAACACCACGAGAGGACGAGGATGCCTGTATTTTGTCTATCTGCAGGTCCTTTCTCTATGTATGCCTCATTTGCATAAATATTTCAAAGGAACCTATTCTGTAATAGAACCTCAACCTTTTCATAATTTTTAACTTAATATATTTTACTACAAATATTTTCTAATTAGAAAATAGAAAATAACATTTATAACAAATAAAAAAAATAAATAATAACATTTCTGAAACTTTAAAGCAACACTAAGGACAATTGGATCCCCCTAAAGGAGAGAGGTGTAATTTGCACTTTAAGGCCTTTAACTTTATGAGGGATCTCCTTCATTTTGAACACAGATCAGGATTTTAATATTCACAAATGCTGAGACAGGTTAGTTCTATGAAATAAGTGAAAATCTCTGTAAAAGAAGTGATGTTGCTGATGCTAATAATTACATTTCATAACTGCAATATCAATATAAAACCATGGAAAGATGTTTTCCTTGAAGTTTTAAGCATTAAAGACGCTCAGATGGTTGCAGTGGTTCTTTATACAGCAGAAGCACCGCTTTTACTAAAGAGCCCTCCAAGACCCACTTTTCTTCAAGAGTGCAGATCTGGAGATTGTGTGGATCTCCACCATAAATGACAAAGAGTTTTATTTTAAGAAGCATTTAAAACATCTCTTTAATTTAGCTTTTAATTAAATTGCTACGTTTCCTTTGTGTTTGTTTGTTTGATCCTATATCTCCTAATTAATGCTGTTAACTTTATGGCCGTTTACAGCCGTTACTGAACTACAGTCAGTGCAGCCTCTATTTTCTTTTATTACTGCTGAACTTTCAGCTGCTACCTGCTTGAAAACTGCCCATGAACACACTCTGCTCGTTTTGGGGTTCTCCTGTTTCCTCAGGCTGCTGGGTCTCACCTAACCAAGGCACTTGTGTCCAGCCATGCTAGATGCTGCATGATGGTCTCATGGTCTCATATCTCACGCCAAGGCCTAGGCCAAAGCTGAGTCTGAGCTTGTAGTCATAGTGTAGCCGTAGTCTCATCAGAGATCAAGCCTGGGTACCTGTGCCTCATCTCTGCCACTGATTTGACCATGGTGTGGTCCAAAGGAATGGTGATGACAAGGATAACTGCCTTATGAGTCCACCCCCCCCTCCCCCTCAGGTGACTGTGTCTGGACTGATGGACAGTCCGGTCTGTGGTGACTGCAATGTCCCAGTGTAGCTTAGCGACCTGGTTCACCTACTTCTCCTACAGGCCTGCTCTTCTGGCAGGAACCTGATGTACTCTCCATTATGAACGTTCTGGACTAGATCTGGGGACGGACTATCTGACATGGTTGCTGCTCTTGTGTCTGCTGTAGTTTCTCAAAAATGAGAGAACTCACTGCTGGAGAAACTTTAAGAAGGTCTAGAAGGTCTAAAAAGGTTTAGTATGCCTGGCTTCTAGACATGTTCCTAGATGGTGAATCATTGCCGAATGGATCTATGGTTATCTTGTTGATGTCCTGTGAAGCTATGGGTGAAGAATCTCTGTACTCTGTTGAATTAGAGGTCAAATGTGAAATTAAGGGTTATCTTGTGCATAGAGGGTACTGATAGAGATGGAGTGGTTCCAATGGAGGATTTATGCTCCCCAACCCTCTTGGTCAACCTCTTTTGATCACTACCTTTTGGAATATAACGTTCAAGTGTACCATAGAGACATTTCCAGAAGTTGGCAACGTCTTGCTGTCCTCCTACGATGTGCTGGATCAACTCCTGCCAGCCTGCAGTGGTCTTCAACACCTCTGTCCCCCAATACATGCTTTTTTAAACTCTAATTTTCATCCTGGATGGATATGATGTAGCTTTTCTTTTGTATTATTATTTTTATTATTATTGTAAATTCCTTAAACAATCTTTCAAAGCAAGTTTTCTTCTTCTCCTTTTTTTTAAGCCTCGAGTTGTGAACAGGCCGTTCGAGTCTGCAGAAGCGATTTAACTGAACCGTTCACGTAAGCCATTTAGCCATTCAGGAACCCTCGTCTTTAAGAGGGTATCCTCTCCGGTTTACTTTCTCCCTTAGTGGAAAAACTGTCTCACATTCACCATTCATCCCATCTCCCCTCATATCGATTTTTCCGAATTGCTTTTTCAATATAAAGGGTGGGATGGTAATAAGCTGGAGCTCCCCATCGCTGCACCGAGGAGATGAGGGTGGAGGAGAAAGGGCCTGAGAAGACGTGCTTAAGGGATACTGTGTCTTTCAGAGGGGATGGACGGCAACGAGGGCGAGCGACAACCGACGCCTTTCACGACTACACAGAAACGAGTAAGACAACACCCAGCTTTTCTGTTTTGGTCCTGATGGGGCCATTATAAGCTTTTTTGCTTGCTAATATCACCCATCATCCAGAGAAGAGGAGAACCTCACAATGGCACAGACTGCCCTGGATTCCAGACCAACACATGGAGGTTAATGGGCCGTCTTTGTCCTCACAAGATGCAACACAAGCCCACAGACAAAGCAGGACTCGCAGGATTACTCGGACTGTATCGACTTCTTTTGGCTCAATTTTCTCCCCAATTTAGTCGCTACCTGTTCACACCTGCCAGCCCTGTAGCACTTTAGATGAAGCCCATCTCAGCATCTGGAAGCAGATCAGCATCATCAACCTATTGGCACCATGCTGGCACCTGTATAAAGCCCCAAGCATTGAGGAGCAGTGGATGAACTGTGTTCTCTGGAACACCATCCAACATCCTGACCACGCTCTTGTCGCTGAATACAATCAAGTCCTCATAGCAATAATGCTACTCTAAAATCTAGTAGAAAGTCTTCTTCTCTGGACAGTAGAGACAGTTACTCCAACAAAAGCATGATCAGCTCTCTTTAATAGCCTTGATTTCAGAAGAAACACTGAAAGAACAGGTGTCCCAATACTTTTGTCATTACAGTGTACATCCACACTGGTTGTTGGATGTATGAATAGTAAGTGTATGACTTTAGTTGGGTGAAAAGGCACAGATATGTATCATACAAGGCTACTTACAACCCTGTTATTTTGCTTTAGATTGAAACACACTAATTGTCCCTTTACTGTAATCAACTGGATGAGCTCTGCTCCGATTGGCTGCTTTACGAGACCCGAGCAAATGGTTATGAATACGCTGCCTGTTGCCTGAGACACTGTTTAAATCACATTTTTCTTAAATCCATTCATGATGGAGGGATACATGCAGGGTGTTGTGAGGCAAAATAGTCCCCAAATAAACTTTTCAAAAAAAATGTTTTTCAGATGAATAATTATTTAATCATCATCAACATTTAGTACAAAGCTCAGAAGACATGTGTAAGACATTCACTGGTGGGTTTGGATAGTGCATCCAGTGACGATAGTTGAGTTTAGGGATGCACCGATCAATTTTTTTCTTTTTTTCCTGATACAGATACCGATACATGAACTTTGTGTATCGTCCGATACCCGATACCGATCTGATACCATTATGGAATTAATAAATATACCTGACCTTTTGGGACAGACTTGAGGCATCAGGACAGACGTATCATTACTTTACTAATTATAACAAACGAACACAGATATAAATGAACCCGATTTCTGTTTATTGGTCACTAACATTAATAACTGACCTCAGCACAGTTCTGCCCGGGCTCAGGAGATTTATTGTGAAATTCAAAGTCTGTAAGACTAAAGAGGAGCGAGCAGCCCCTCCCTTCTCAGTTCTCCCCCTACATAGAAGACGAGCTGGATTACTCAGGACAGGTCGAGGTGCTTACTGGTTAGATGGGGAGGTGGGCGGGGTCTTACTGTTTGCTATGATATGTGTGTGATGTTTGTAGATTACTCTGATCTTGAGTTATGAAGCCTAGAATATCGGAAGTGTGAGAATCAGCTTCCGTGAATGGAATCAGACTAATTTTCTGATACCCGATCCAGTTAATATTGGAAGTATCGGGGCCAATATCCGATCCTAGTATAGAATCGGTGCATCCTTAGCTGAGTTGTAGTCATGGTGACGGACGCCTGGATCCATTCAACACCAGCGTAAAGCTACGAGAAATCGTTTCACACAAAAGCCCACAAAATATCAGTGCAACCCCCTTAAAGAACAGCTGCACTGCTTTGTAGTCCGCAGACGTTCTGAATAATACGACTCTGAATGTATTAAACCTGGACATTAAAGAGGCCAAACAAAAAGCAGCAATAAAAACGGACTCGGCTGCTCTAATTAAACCCTGCAGAGCCTTTCAATCAGGCTACAGTCTTTTATTAGAGGACAAAAGTATTTAAAAAGCCTTAAAATAAAAAATAATGCATATAATGGGAGTAAACCAGGCTCCATTTCTGCCTTAATGAGAGAGCAGAGTATTAAAAACATGCATCATCATCAGTCACAATACCTCCTAATCACCTCCACTGAGAAGCCGCTTGTCCACTCGGACAGGCCCGCTCTCTCCTCAGCGTGGAGCTCACTGTAGACTTAGGCGGCAGCAGCCCGATTGCATCAGAACTCACTGTCTATCAGCAGGACATCCGTCACCCCCACCACCCTCGCAACCCCCCTAAAACCCTGACTGGCCATCTATCAGCTAGACAAGGACCCCTAGTGGACACAAGCAGAGCCCGCACATACTCTGAACCTTTGGTGAACAACAACTGGTGATTTTTTGTAGATACTGAATCATGAGTAAGTAGTTAATGATCAGTATATGCTGATTAATTAGTCTCACTGAATAATAATGACTTAATATATATATATATATAAGTACTAAATGATTAGCATATACTGAATAATCAGTACTAAAAAGGTGATACTGAATACTTAGTAAGTAGTAATTAATAAAGTAAAGTATTTATTGATTAATTAGAAGAAACTGGATAATTTGTATGTACTAAATGATTAGCACATACTGATTGATTAGTATTTACTGAACAATAAGTAGATACTGAATAATTTATAAGTAGTAAACGAACTTAGATACTGAATAATTAATATATATATTTATATATATATATATAGATATATACTAAATGATCAGTAGATGCTGATTAATTAGTACTCACTGAATAATAATGACTTGAAAAATAAATATATCGATTAAGTACTAAATGATTAGCACATACCTCATAATCAGTATGTACTAAACAAAAAAGTTGACACTGAATACTAAGTAAGTAGTAATTAATAAGTTCTGATAGAATAATTAGAAGAAACTGGATAATTTGTAAGTACTAAATGATTAGCACATACTGATTAATTAGTATTTACTGAACAATAAAAATATACTGAATAATTAATAAGTAGTAAACAATAATTCATAGATACTGAATAATAATATTTACTAAATTATTAGTAGATGCTGATTAATTAGTACTTACTGAATAATTACTAATTGAAAAAAGATCATTAATTAATTAGTAAGTACTGAATAAAAAGTAGATACTAAATAATTAAGTACTAAATGATTAGCACATACTGATTAATTAGTATCTACTGAACAATAAGTAGATACTGAATAATTAGTAAGTAGTAAACTAACTTACATACTGAATAATTAATATGTTCTAAATGATCAGTAGATGCTGATTAATAAGTACTTACTAAACACGTTACTTTAAGGACTAATGATTAGTAGACACTGCATAATTTGTAAGTACTAAATGATTAGTAGATACTGATTAATTACTGTGTCCTGAATAATAAGTAGATACTAAATAATTAGTACTTGCTAAATTAGTAGATACAAAATGGTTTTAAGTACTAAGGATTAGTAGATACTGAATCCTTTGCAAGTACTAAATGATTAGTACATACTGATTCAATTAGTACTTACTGAACAATAAAGTAGTAAATAATAACTCCTAGATACTGAATAATTAATATGTGTTACATTATCAGTAGGTGCTTATTACTTACTTACTGAAAAAGCCATTATTGAACAATTAATAGATACATCATTATTGAAAAATAAATATATTGATCAATTAGTCTGTACTGAAAGGCAGATACTGAATAATTAGTAAGTAATTAATAAGTCCTTTATTAATATTTATTGGATAGATATTGGATAACTTGTACGTACTAAATGATTAGTAGATACTGATTAATTAGTAAGTACTAAATGAGTAGATACTGAATGGTTTTAAGTACTAGGGATTAGTAGTCATTAATTAATTAGTACTTACTGAATAATAAGTATCAGAGTAATTAGTAAGTACTAAATAATAGGTGCTTTTCAAATGTTAAGTATATACTGAATAACAAGTAGGTACTGCATAATTAATACATATATGTACCCAGTTGTTTTAAGGCCTTAAAACTACAGGTAACTTATTAGTTTAATAGGAGATTCTGAATAATTAGTACTTATTGAATAATAATTAGCAGGTACACAACATTTAATACGTGTAATGGAATAATCAGTATGTACTGAATAGCAGGAGTTTAACATTTACACTTAAATTAAGGCTGGGTTTCAAGAGGATTAACTGGAATTAGCACTGTAATTAGTTAATTAATGACTAATTAGCACTGCACACAATACATAAAGGGGTTAAAAACACACTGATTAATCCTTAAACATCCCAATAAAGACACTCACGCTTTCCAAAGAGCCAATAGGAGAGTGGAAACAGAGAAAACACCACCAGAGCGTAGATCCCTCCTATGTTCTCACGAGCTGGAACCAGAATCTCCAACACTACAGGCAGCCCAACTCCATTCGAGCCAGAATACTCCATGTCCATCCGATCTCCGTCACATCTGCACCACCTTCACACCCAACGCTCACACCAAACCTTTGCACGATCTCCAGGCTCCTCATCACACTATATCCTGTCGCTGCACATCAGATAACAGTGAGGAGTGTGTTGAGCTGGTGTGAGGCGAGGAGGCCGAGGGCTGCTTTGGAATAGCTGCTGGGGTTTTAGGGCCGCGACACAACAGCCCTGACGACAGATGGCCAGCGCTCCATAACCTGAACTCTTTAAACACAGCTGGGGAATAGGTCTGGGGGTGGTGGGGGGGGCATTTTCCCAGCTTGGAGCAAAAACATGGAAAAGTGTTTGCTATCCATTCCAGATGTAATCACTCGTACCGCCGGGATCCCCACCCACCTGCTGACAACCTTACAATCATCCGATCCCATCAGCTCAGTCATGAATAACGTGCTGTTCAGCTTGTTTACTGTACAGGTGAGCCACCTTCCCACGCCAGTTCTAGTTTATCTAGTCCATCAGCTCTCACCAACCAAGCAAAAACACACAGAGGTTCCACAAAGGGTCTTTGATTGATGCCATAGAGGAAAACAACCGTCGGCTCCATTAAGAACCATGTTTGCAGTAGAAATGGTAAAAGTGTCTGTAGAGAAACACATGATGTAAAGATTCTTTACCAATTTAAAGGATTTTTCTAAACAAATACAAAGGATCTGACCAATCCCAGACAACCTGAGCAATCACAAACAACCTGAGCGATCACAGACAACCTGAGGGATCACAGACAACCTGAGGGATCACAGACAACCTGAGGAATCACAGACAACCTGACCAATCACAAACAACATGACCCCCAGACAACCCGACCAATCACAAAGAATCTGACCAATCACAAAGGATCTGACCAATCCCAGACAACCTGAACAATCACGAACAACCTGACCAATCACAGACAACCTGAGCAATCACAGACAACCTGAGGAATCACAGACAACCTGACCAATCACAAACAACATGACCCCCAGACAACCCGACCAATCACAAAGAATCTGACCAATCACAAAGGATCTGACCAATCCCAGACAACCTGAACAATCACAAACAACCTGACCAATCACAGACAACCTGTGCAATCACAGACAACATGACCAATCACAAACAACATGACCAATCACAGACAACCCGACCAATCACAAAGGATCTGACCAATCCCAGACAACCTGACCAATCACAAACAACCTGACCAATCAAACAACCTGACCAATCACAGACAACCTGACCAATCACAAACAACATGACCCCCAGACAACCCGACCAATCACAAAGAATCTGACCAATCACAAAGGATCTGACCAATCACAAAGGATCTGACCAATCCCAGACAACCTGAACAATCACAAACAACCTGACCAATCACAGACAACCTGTGCAATCACAGACAACATGACCAATCACAAACAACATGACCAATCACAGACAACCCGACCAATCACAAAGGATCTGACCAATCCCAGACAACCTGAGCAATCACAAACAACCTGACCAATCAAACAACCTGACCAATCACAGACAACCTGACCAATCACAAACAACATGACCCCCAGACAACCCGACCAATCACAAAGAATCTGACCAATCACAAAGGATCTGACCAATCACAAAGGATCTGACCAATCCCAGACAACCTGAGCAATCACAAACAACCTGACCAATCACAAACAACCTGACCAATCACAAACATGACCCCCAGACAACCCGACCAATCACAAAGAATCTGACCAATCACAAAGGATCTGACCAATCACAAAGGATCTGACCAATCACAAACAACATGACCAATCACAAACAACATGACCCCCAGACAACCCGACCAATCACAAAGGATCTGACCAATCAAAGACAACCTGAATTTCCTGTCCTGGCTAGCAGACCAGTATTTCCTACAGTACTACACAGCCTTACTCAAATGTTCAGACACCCCTGATCAAA
The DNA here is from genome assembly GCF_030463535.1 of Salminus brasiliensis. NCBI lineage: Eukaryota > Metazoa > Chordata > Actinopteri > Characiformes > Bryconidae > Salminus > Salminus brasiliensis. Next base: position 27,283,540 of record NC_132901.1, on the reverse strand, counting down.
TTCCATGTACAGCTGACACTGTCGGGGTCAATAGGTCACCTCTTCAGCAGAAACAGGTCTGCACCTTTTACCACATATTTACATAATTACTGGCTTTTACCTGGTTACTAAAATAGAGATGCAGATCTGACGTGTTTTAGCACACGAGGGTTCGGAATGACTGTTTCCACAGAGCTGAACATCAGGTGTGAGTGTGATCTGAGGGAGATGCAGTGTGTGTGTGTGTGTGTGTGTGTGTGTGTGTGTGTGTGTGTGTGCGCATCAAAAGGCTTAGCTGTATCTCCACAGTCACACACAGCGTGAGTTCCTCTCATCTCAGTGATGCAAAAGCACCGGCTTTAATCCAACGTGCATTTGCATGTTGGAGGCACTAGGGGGCAGAACAGCCTTCATTATGCTCCAATGCTGTGAAACTCCAGGAGATCTGAACAGTTGCGACAGTAGTGTGTGTGTGTGTGTGTGTGTGTGTGTAATAGTTCCATATAGCACTGAATTCCACTGGTTTACACTAAAGAACCTTTTTCGTGGGTATTAGAGCGGTATGAGTGCCCTGACTGTGGTCAAGGTGGCAGAGAGGAGGACACTGCACTAACTGCTCTCCATCATGGACGATGATGGTCACCCACTGCACACCATCATGATGGACCAAAGGAGCTCAGTTCAGTGGCAGGGTGCCGTCACAGAGCCGCTCTACAGGCTCAGACTCAGGAGATGCTTTGTTCCGAGAGTCATCAGACTCTTCAGCTCCTCCCAGCGGGGTCGGAGAAGGGAGGAGAGCGGCCGAGGACTGATCATAGGTTTATTTATCTGCACTATTTACACCTTACTGTACATACTTTACTATATACATACCAATATGTGCAGTATTGTCATTTATGTGCTGATACACACTCCTCCTGCATATTATTATTCATTCTTTTTATTTTGATTTATGTGTATTTTAATAATATTGTATCATATTACTGTGCTGTATTGTGGAACTCAGGATGAATAAAGGATCTATCTGTCTGTCTACTTCGGACTGCACTGTATCTCAGCCGTTAGCCACTGCCGCAGTACTGAAGATAAGTCTGATAAATATATAGTAGAAGGTCACAATATGCAAATGAGCCTTTTAACGAGCCTAAAATTATTTGCTGTGTGCAACCTGACCAATCACAGACAACCTGACCAATAACAAACAACATGACCAATCACAACATTACCATGCACAGACCATCTGACCAATCACAAACTACCTGACCAATCACAGACAACCTGACCAATCAAACAACCTGACCAATCACAAAGAATCTGACCAATCACAACATTACCATTCACAAACCACCTGACCAATCAAACAACATGACCAATCACAAAGAATCTGACCAATCACAAACCACCTGACCAATCACAGACAAACTGACCAGTCAAATCCAGATATTCATCAGATGTAATGATATTTATCAGAACATTCGTCTGATCTACGGTCCAGTCTTTAACCCTGGCCCTTGAAGTAGGTCATATCTTCAATCCCAACAGCTGACCACAAATTCAGAGAAAGCAAAGAAGGCCTCGCTTTCGCTTCTCTCTCAATCTGCTGCATGAGCATCTAAGCAGCGTCCTCCAAGCGGCGTGAAGGGGTCAATCAGAAGGTCAGCATGCGAGTGTGACGCAGTGTGTGAAAAGCTCCAACAGTACAGCATAGGGCGTCCTAACCAACACATCCCAATAAGCTAGAGCCACTCTCTCTGAATGCCAATGAGGACACACACACACACACACACACACACACACACACACACACACACACACACACACGGGATTCAGAGAACAACTGAAGAAGATGCTAATGTGTCTGAAAATGCAAATGAGGAGCAGAACTCTGCTTACAGTCTACAGAGCTGGAGACACCGTAGCTTTGCAGGGGTAACAGGGTAAGGAGCTTCAGGAGCTGCAGCTGCGGTTATTCTCTGTCCGTAGGTCATGTTGGCTTAAATAAACCAGAACCAGAACCTGGGCCAAAACCTGGACCAGAACCTGGACCAGAACCTGGACCAGATCAGCCACATAACCCATCAGCACTGTATATCAAGGTATATAAGTGTATATAAGGTATATAACTTACACACTAACTCACAGAGAGCCTGGGCAATCACAGAGGGCCTGACCAATCACAGACAGTCTAACCAATCACAGACAACCTGACCAATCAAATAACCTGACCAATCACAAACAGCCTGACCAATCACAGACAACCTGACCAATCACAGACAACCTGACCAATCACAGACAACCTGACCAATCACAAACAAGTGTGACATTATGATATGTTCTTGTAAGCTTCAGTAAACAGTAAACTGCAGTCTACAGAAATGCACTGGTAGATTTTTCACACCTCTATTGATCGCTCTTACAAATTCTGTCAAACATTGATGTTGAGGTCTGGACTCTGTGGTGGCCAGCCAGCTGTCTGAGATTCTCGGCCAGCTCCACAGCCTTCCATACCCACAGCGCTGAGTCGTCCCAGTCTTCCCACAGTGGAAATATGGACAGAAACACCCGTGGATGTTCTCAGATCTGAAGGGAGGTCTACCAGTGGTTGTGCTGCTTGCATGGTTGTTAGGGGTCCCCTTTTCTCAGAATCCAATACACAGTGTTGCTCTTTGTGTCACAGTGGAACTACAGTGGCGTTCCTCTTGATCTTCAGATCTCAAGGCTCTGTGCCAGGAGTACATGAGTAACTGTATATAAATATGTAAATTAGGGATGGTAAGAATTTACACCGGTCAGGAAATGTTAAAAAAAAATGGGAGCCCAGCCCAGTACGGCGTCTTCTGTGTGCTGCAGTATGAGACTGATACTACTGAAGCTACTACACATGGACATCCTCACACTGACACACTCCACTGGCATCTTTGAAATGTGGCAAGCCGCTTCCACCCAGAAGCCAGGTCCCAAAGATCTGAACTCGGAGCAAGTTGCCAGCTTGATGACCAGCCAGGGGAAAAAACAAAAATACAAGCCTGTCCCCCCATGAACTCATCCCAACACACTTCAAATATAAATATAAAGTATATATATATATATATATATATACACACACACACACACACACACACATTATATATATATATAATGCCTAATAGGACAGACTTCTGTGCATGTGTCAATTTAGTGTATGTACATTTTGTCGAATTTGATTTCCTGTGTGTGTGTGTGTGTGTGTGTGTGTGTGTGTGTGTGTGTGTGTGTGTGTGTGCATATATTTGAGATTTTGAGTAGCTACGTTCACTCGAGCAGTTCACTGAAGTATTGACAGTGCCGATGCGGATCATTAGAAGCTTGAGATATCAGCCCGAGCCAGTGATGGGATTTGCTTCGGACTGCCATCACAGTCATTAAACACACACCGCACTTGTTCCCGTGCTCTCAGGCTGGGGGGTGGTGGGTGTGTGTGTGTGTGTGTGGGGTGGGGGTGATGGTGAATCCGCTTAAGGGAGTGAGTTAATTCATCCTCCTCCAAATATACGAGCTCACGCTCACAAACGGCCTGTTTTTAACTCTGAGGCTCAGCTGCTACAGGCGGCGCATTACCCACAGTAACACACTCCGCCCGCAGCTCTGAGGGTGCGGGGTGTCTAAGGTGCAGGGGCGGAGCAGTGAACGCAGGACATCCGTGGCGGCTTTACCCCTCTCTCCTCCTTTCTCTCCGGCTCCTTCGCCATATGACTCACTCTCAGATCCTCCTCCGTCACTTGATATGATTAAGAACTCTTCCTTAATCCTCCAGAAAGGCTAATTAAACAGTTCGTCACTGCGTGAGTGTGTGTGTGTGAGTGTGTGTGTGTGTGAGTGTGTGTGTGTTGGCTGGAGACCGTCTGTGTGATTAACATTAATTGTCCACTTCCTAAAAATAGTCATTCTTTTAATTTAATTCACACAGAAATCAACTGACGTTGTTTCGCTTCCAAATACGGAGCATAATTAAGCATCGCTGCCTTTTCCAAATACACTTATTGGACAAAAGTATTGGGACACCTGCTCATTCACGGTTTCTTCCGAAATCAAGGCAATTAAAAAGGAGTTGATCATGCTTTTGTTGGAGTAACTGTTTCTACTGTCCAGAAAAAAAGGCTTTTTGGAGGAACATTGCTGTGAGGATTTGATTGCATTCAGCTACAAGAGAACACTAGTCTAGTCTAGTCTAATGGTTAATGTGGCTCGGGTAAGTGGTTAAAAAGCCACCCGCTCCCAGGGACCAGTCAGGAACACCTGGTTTGTTGGTCCGAGCCGGTTCGGCCTGTTTGGAAGTCAGAGGTCATGGATCTGTTTGAGAAAGCAGAGAATATATATATGTATAGAGAGAGAGAGAGAGAGAGCTAGAGAGAAAAGGACCCGAGGAGGACCAGATGACCTTGGTTGTCTTCCAACAAGGACGGAATGGACAGAGGGAGGGGTGGGTGGGTGGGTGCGAGCGAGCAAGCAAGTGAGGGAGGGAAAGAGCGGTGATTCACTGTGACAATCAGGCGCTCCATTGTGCACGGTGGCATGAGAGAGGCTCGTTGCCATGGAGACGCCAAAGACGCACCGGTCCCTGTGGTGACGGCGTGTCCTGGCGCTCCGGCTCTGTCTCCTGAAGCCCTGTTTGCTGACCCTCGCTGGGGAGGCAGTGCTTACATAACAGATCTGGCAGCAGGTTTCGCCTTTTCTGGGTTCTTTGTGACAGCGGAGCTTCTCGAGATGTTCTTCATCGATAGACGACAATGATGACAACAACAACAACAACAACAACAACAACAGCCTTTTTTAGTCCTTTCTCTACAGCTTATGTCAACCAAGCTGTAGCCAATAGCACATCAGCACGCACATCACAGTCCTTCAGCTGTTGCAGACCTTTAACATCGTGCAGATGTTACTTTTACATTTACATTTACATTTAAGGCATTTAGCAGACGCTCGTATCCAGAGCGACTTACAAAGTGCTTTGCTATTTACCCAAGAAAACCTTAGCTAGTCAGAATAGACTAATAATTCAAAGGATGCCTCTAAGCTTTAGACATTACTAAACACAATACAATAAGGCGACCATAGAACTATTCGTCCAAGTACTCTCGGAAGAGGTGGATCTTCAGTCTGGGTTTGAAGACAGCGAGCGACTCGGCCGTTCGGACACCCAGGGGAAGCTCGTTCCACCACTTTGGTGCAGGACAGAAAAAAGCCTGGACGCTTGTCTTCCGCGGATTTTGAGGGATGGCGGGTCGAGCCGAGCCGTACTTGAAGCTCGAAGGGCTCTTGGTGCGGATAGGCTTTTGACCATTGCCATCAAGTACAGAGGGACTGGTCCTTTCTTGGCTTTGTAGGCCAGCGTCAGAGTTTTGAATCTGATTCGGGCAGCTACAGGAAGCCAGTGAAGAGAACGCAGCAGTGGAGTGACATGGCTGACATGGCTGACATGGCTGTTACATTTCCAGACGTTCCTTAGAGGAGAATAGATTTAAGGAAGTGAATATAAGTAAGTGAAAATATGGGAGTTTCCAAAAAAGGAACCCCTAACGACCTTCCAGACCTCCAAAACTGCCCTCTCCCCAATCAGATAAACAACCTGAAAGCTTTGACTCAGATCTGGAAACATCTACAGATGCTTGCGTCCATCCTTCCACTGTGAGAGGACTACAGGACAGTGTGGAGCTGAAAAGATGTTGAGATGATCAAGGAGCTTCTACTTCTTGAGAAAGTCAAACTGCCAAAGCTGCTGCTGCTGCACTCAGAGCACTAATAGACTGACCACACCAGAGTCCAGACCACAACATCATTGAGGTAACATAGGAAACATAGCTGGATGAAAACTAACCAATTTACAAGACTTTCATCAGACAACTGGACACACTACCCACTGTTTTACAAAAGTACACTATATGGACAAAAGTATTGGGACAGACACCTGCTCGTTAAAAAGAGTCCATCATGCACTTTCGACTAGATTTTGGAGGAGCATTGCTGTGAGAATTTGATTGCATTCAGCGATTATAGATCATCACTACCCCACCCCACCTCATCATCCCCAACTGCACAACTAATCCCAAAAGTATCGGATGGAGCTCCACCACAAACCATTCCAGAGAACACAGTTCTTCCACTGCTCAATGCTGAAGGTTGGAGACAGAGGGTAAAGAGAATTCTGCTCTGGTCGGACAGGGTTAGCAGAGCGAGGGGAACCAATGAAAGCCTTGGCGTTCTCTGTGGAATCGCAGTGTGGAAAATCATCGGCTAAGTCATAAACTTGGACTTGCTGCAGCTTTAACAGCACCACCCGAGCCCCCAGTCAGACTGTTAAAATCCTGAGCAAGCCAGCGAGATGAGCTCTGCAATGTTCAATTAACAGTAAAGCGGAGGCCAGAGCCACCTTACTTCATTTCACTCTCGTTAGCACTGCCTTTCCCTCTAATTATCTCTCCTCTTTTAACCTCCATCTATCCGGCTCCCCTTTTATTTTTTTCATCATCCCGCTCGGCTCTAATCCGCAGATGCCTTTCCTCCTGGTGCTCACTGATCGCTCTCCTCTTTCGCTTCTCCTTTGTCTCAATTCGGCAGCCGTGCTCTCATCCATCCTTCAGCCACGTGGGCCATCAAGGGAGGAACCGTCAATAGGCCTTATCTTAGCATCTCCCTCATAAAGAACACCTGGGAGGAACCTCACGGAAGCTGATGTCCTTCCTATCCCAGACATCCGGGCGTCGCAGGCGCACGCTAATGATTTTAAAGGCGTTAATTGTGCCGGGCGACTTATCGGGGGCTCAGCCCGGCCGAGGCGCTCCGTAGAGGGGCCCTGTCAACTGGAGAGATAGGGACGAGACAAACTGCCACAGCCAGGGCGAGTAAAAGAAAGAGAAAGAGAGAGAGAGAGAGAAGGCTACAACCGGCACCAACGCTCCCTCGGGGATCTTATCAAGCCCACAGCCTTCCACGGGACCCGGTGGCTAAAAATAGCCCGAATCAGGTTAAAGCGGCAGACCCTGAGAGCACAGAATCGTGTTGCCGGCGGAGCACTGGGAGAGAGCGTATGTGCTCTGGCAGGGACCCGGAGCCCTGTGGAGAAGGCTAATAGATGCAAGGCGCTATTAGCGGGATAGGAAAACAGGCCAGGCCAAGTCTGATTGGCCAAGCAGACCTTAGATCAGGCTAGACCTCCGTTATACCTGCCTAGAGGGACTGTTCTAGATCCATGTATTGGACATGGATCACGTGAACAGCAATAGGAACACTTGAGCAATGGAGCCAGTGCAGCTTCTAGGGACGGGTGCTTTGGAAGCTTTTCAGGCCTGTTTTTTTTTTTTTTTGAACTGTTGACATCCTTGTTTGCTTTGTCCCCACAGACATCAAAATAATGGCTTTATTTGGTTAAATAATTTTGACTTTTTCATCAAGTTTTTGACATTTTGTGAAAATAATTGCTTTATTTCAATACTCTGACGTTTGTCTTGAAATAAGAGCTAACAATTCTGACAGATTTTATAGAAATAATGGGCATCTTTTTCAAGATCTAGACTTATTTTACCCACATAATGAACTGTTTTTTGGACATCATTGGACTTATTTTGTCCAGTGATGACATGATTTTGATTTACGTGGTTGAAATAATGACCCACATTCTTGAGATTTACACTTTTTTCAACCTTAAACTCCTCTGAACAAACAGTCCCCCTCTGGTTTAACTTGGGAACAACTTGCATGTAGTTACTGATCAGAAATCCTCAGGGTACAATCAAAAGTCAAGGAGCGTAAGAAGTTAAGGCTTGAAACATTGACTGTATTCATGCAATATCTGGTTTTGGCCTGGTCTTCAGGACCTCCAAGCAGTTCACAATTTTGCTCTACCTCTACACAAGACAGGTTGAGGACTATTCGGATGAGCCCTGCTTTAAAAACCATATTCAACAGGTTTCCAATCCTGGATAAGAACTGTTACAGATTTCCAATGGTTCTTTAAAGGCATCATATCCACTGTCTTTACTAAAGAACTCTTGAGGAACCTCAACTGGTTCTGAGTTGTACAATATCTGGAATTTCTTGAAACTATAAAGGTTCCTCATGCTTGCATGATGTTCTTCAAAGCAGTGTTTCTCAAACCAGCCTTCTGCATGGACCCTCAGATGGTCATGGTTTGCTCTAGCCCTATGTGTTGCAGGTTTGCTTGTAGAACTGGAGCAAAAACCTGACCCCCTACGCTGTTTGGAGGACCACTGCTTTAAAGAACCATCAACTGAGATGATCTTTGGGGAAGGGGGTTATTGACTCCTCGGACCTTTACCTCTTAGGCACCTTTACTTTTTAAGAGTGTACTTGAGAGGACTGATGACCAAGTAATGTCTTTTTGTCCTTGCGAAGACAAAGACCTTTGACAGCTGAAGAGCATAAGCCTGAGACTAACGGAGGCACTGAGAATGTAAAGGGCAGACTGACCGCCTCTGGAAAAAAAAAAGCCATGCAGGGACAACCACTGGACGAGGTTATGACAAGGGTGGTCGCGCCATGTGTCTGCCTGGCATGATCCCAAATGGTGTTGAGCACTGAAGGTCAGAAGCATGGCTACGTCTCGACCCTGGAGGAGACAGGCTGCCGTGACAGGCTGAGGACGTGGCCGATGGGTCCTAAGGTCTTATTCTTTTCCCAACTGGTTGACAGTTTCACGCACTCCTGGGCTTCCTCCATCCCTACTCTGCTTTCCCCACCACCAGGGTCCCTCCCTCGTCCTCCCCTTCAACCGCTAAGACATTTACATTTACATTTACATTTACATTTACGGCATTTAGCAGACGCTCTTATCCAGAGCGACTTACAAGGTTACTCGTATTACAGAGGTGGGCCAGTGTAGTGTTAGGAGTCTTGCCCAGGGACTCTTATTGGTGTAGCGCAGCATAGTCACCCAGACCGGGAATCGAACCCTGGTCTCCCACATGGTGTAGTAGCTCAGTGGCATGTAGTGGTGTTATCTGTTGCGCCACACCAACCACATCTGTCCCCTGCTCTACACTCTTAAAAATAAAGGCTTTCCAGAGGGTTCTTGGAGCGATTCCAAATACCACGGTCCTTACTGACCAACTGTTCAGGGCTCATGGGATCTATTATTATAAGAGCAGAGCATTTTAAATAATTTGTATGATAATTTAATAATTGTATTAAATATAATTTTTCACCTTTTTCTTCAAATTTGGTTCCGCCGGTTAACCCAGCTGTTAGACGCCTGTGCCGGCCAACATCTTATAAGAGTGATGAGGGGAAGAGAAGAGAAGAGAGCGCCATCTACCCACCTGGAGAGAGAACACAGCCAATTCTGCTCTCTCAGACTCTGGACCTTCTCAGACTCCCTCTCCTGGACTGGCCAGCCTTCGATGTCTCAGGCCTGTAATGCAGCCCATGAAGGTCACTCAGCAGAGCTCTTCAAAGTCACCGTTTGCTCTTCATGGCTTATCGACTAATTGGAAGGGGCAGGCATGTCTCCTGGGGAGGCCCTAAGATATTATTGGTGCCTCTGACCACATCGTCCACATCGCTTAAGAGTGATGAGGGGAAGGGAAGAGAAGAGAGCGCCATCTACCCACCTGGAGGGAGAGAGCACGCCAATTCTGCTCTCTCAGACTCTGGCTGCTGATGGCAATGGGAGGCATGGCTTGGGATTCGAACACACGACCCCTGGGTCCTAGTGGCAGTGCATTAGACTACTGTACCCACTGAGAGCTCGCTCGCTCCCTAGAAAAATTTTGGAAAGATGTTGCTGCATGAAATGATTGAGGTCCAATGTTTGCAATAGAGAGGCTCTAGAGAACTTCTAGAGAAGACTTTTGGACCTTTAAAAGGTTCCTCACACACCTGTATTACAAATATGATTCCTTATGAAAAAGAACTGATGGCACTGCTCAAAGAAGTACCTTCTGAAGTGCCTTTATTTCTAAGGGTATAATTGCAAACCCTAGCCCTACGCTCTCATCACTGTAAACAATGATGGGCCAAAACAACTGATGGGCCCCTCAAGAGCCTTCTGCCAAAACACAGCCGAAATGCGGGACATCCAGGGTAATTACGCGTGGCTTGGAGTAAGCTAAACACCTAATTATAGATCTAGGATACGTCTGAGGAGTGTGGCGCCACTTTGAAGATCGGCAGCCGAGCAAAGATGCAGTCCATTAACGGAGTGTTTCCAGCAACTGTCAGTAAGCTGTCAGAGTGATCTGGGTGATGGAAAATTGCTCGGAACTGTGGTGGAGCGAGGAACGCTTCCCTCTGGCGCATGTTTCATATTCATATCTGGTGCGAATGCGGGATTAGTTGTAAAGCAGCACATCATGGACACTGATACCCTGTTCCAGAACAAAGCTCCCACCAGGGCGGAGACACTGAGCACTGACTCACACCACTGGACCTGCTAATAAATAAAGTGAACCAGTGTAGACAGCGGCATACATGCACTATATGTCCAAATGTTTGTGGACACCCGTTGCTGACACAGCTGTGCAAACGCACACACACAAACACACACAGTCTAATCCCTCTAGAGAAGAACTGCCAATACAATAGGACTCTCTGGAGCAGATAAATTATAAACATGATAAGGCTATTGGCACCATGCTGCCTAATGCTAGGCCAGGCGTGTAGAGGGTTAGTAGAGGGGTATTAAGCCCCCCAGCATTGAGGAGCTGTGGAGCAGTGGAAGAGCTGTGCTGTCTGGAATGATGGATGGTGGTGGAGCTCCATCTAGTACTTCTGTTTGAGATGAGTTGGGGATGCTGAGGTGGGGTGGTGATCATCCATCCAACATCCTGACCTCAATAATGCTGCTCTTGTTGCTGAATGTAATCAAATCCTCACAGCAATGCTCCTACATTGCAATGCTCCTACAAAGTTTTGTAGAAAGCCTTTTTCTTTCCTGGACAGTAGAGAAAGAAAGAGAGTCTCTCTCTCTCTCACTCCAACAAAAGGTTAAATGCTTTCATTTTCAGAAGAAATAACGAATAAGCAGGTGTCCCAATACTTTTGTCCATATAGTGTATCCAAATATGGTTTCAAAAGATGGTTTCAAAGTTGTGGACTGTGAATTTCTGCCAATATTGTTATGTATGTGCAGGACTTTCATATCACCAAATGTTGTTGGTCAATTAGTAACCCAACCAAGTGCTCACTGGACTCACTTCTCAGACTCCCTCTCCTGGACTGGCCAGCCTTCGATGTCTGAGGCCTGTAATGCAGCCCATGGAGGTCACTCAGCAGAGCTCTTCAAAGTCACCGTTTGGAAGGGCTCCTGCTCTTCATGGCTCATCGACTAATTGGAAGTGGCAGGCATGTCTCCTGGGGAGGCCCTAAGATCTTTTAGTGCCTTTGACCACATCGTCCCCAGTGAACACTACTGTCACACGTCGGAGTGTTTTCCAATAGGGGGAGGAAAATGAGGCTAAAGTTTAAACTCAGCCCAGTAAACACACACACACCAGTCACACAAGGTTTGCTGTGGGTATCTAACGGTCACTAGTTTTGGTATATTATGGTAAATTAAGGGAAAAGTGACCAGATAAGACTTTTCTCCAGGGGAGTCATTAAGTCAGGTGGCTAGTGACTGGGTGGGCATGAGCTCCAAGTGTTGTTCCCAAATAGGCCCCATCATTACAGCCCACCCTAATTTCACATTGGTCCCATTTAGGCCTCATGTGCAGTGTACAACCCAGATGGGACCAGGAGGGGTTAAACATGGGCCCAATCACTGAGCATGGTAAGCCCTGGGTGGGCATCCATATGTGGGGTCAACATGAAACCCATGGACGAAGCTTTCTGGTTCCCAGTTGGGCTGCCCTTACAGGCCCCACGTGTTAGCTGAGTATTGATTATTATGAAACAGAGGTGTCCACCCTCTCCAGAGAAATCTGGGAGTCTGATCGTGATTGGATGAGAAGTATAAACACACACCATTCTGACTCCCTATATGGTTGGATCCATCACACCTGCACACGTCCCGTCCCTCTCCAGCGAGCTCACAGCAGACGTCTGTAGTCTAGTATGAAGACTGTGTCCGTGGCAGAGACTCAAGAGAGCTGCAGTGAAACGTCCCGACTAAGCCCCACATTTACATTCCAATAAAGCTTATTGATCACACGCCTCTGAAGTCTGACTTTCTGCAGCTTTACAGAACTTCTAGACAACGACTCCTCATATTTTCCTCCATGAAGCTCATGTTAATGCTCAGTAGAGCACAGAGACGCTCCTTTAATAGAGCTGATATTACTGAAATGCTTCATTTTCAATGGGCAGATCTGCAGCTGAAACAGGAGCCTAGTGCAGCCCAACATTTTTAACATTAACATTTTAATAGATCATTCTCCTCATTATGACTTTTAGAGAAATGGGGTTTTGGGAGGGGGGGGGGGGGGGGTAGTGCACTATAGACCCCTGTGGCGCGGCCTAAGCTTTCGGCCTTTGTTTTCCTTCCATTACTTTTACTTTTACTTTTCTACTTGAAGTCGTTCTGAAACCAGTACTTTTACACTTTTACTGGAGTAAAAAGCTTCAGTTGATACTTCTATAGGCTTCTATAGAAGTCTTTTAAACCCTCGTATCTCCACTCACTTCTACCTGAATGTGTAATGAAGGTCAATACTTTTCACACCTTTGTTATGAAATTATCTGCTTGAGAATAAATCAATATATAAATCCAAATCTATTTAAACTTTGAACAAGGGCCATGTCAGGCTTATGAAACTTGTTATGAAAGCATATTATATTTGTATTTTTTAAATTGATATTGATATATGTGTGACAGCTGTATGATACTGAAACTGATCAATAAACCCACTCTGAAATGTGCAGTTTATTATTTAGTGGCTAGCTAAATAATAGCAATGCTAAAGGCTGGCAATGTGCTGATAGTGTGATTCTGCACATGCTCCAATTTGCGTACTGGCAAATTAATAACTGATGTGCAATCACAATGCGTATTTATAGACGTTCGAGTGCTGTAACCAGGCTTGCAGGGGACCCAGGTGAGAATCCAGACTGCTGCTGTAAAATGAGCAGATGCCTGAGTTTGTGGAAATATTAACACTTTTTGTTTTTTAACCAACAGACATTAGTTACAGTAGTTAAAACAAGGGACCTGGACCGTGCACTAGCATAGACCGGCCGTCTGGATCCTTACTAGTCCTTTACCTGGTTAAAAGGTTCTATACAGCAACACAAATGACTCCACTGTCATTAGCAGTCAAAGAACCCTTTTCTGTTGGTTCCACCTTGTTCCCAAAACTTAATCAGAAAGAGTACATATATATATGTCTATGGTACATATTTCTGCCACATCGCTCAGCCTTACCTCTAAACTGAAACCGAGCACAGCTCTACTCCATCTGCTGCAAGTGACAGCCTGGCCTGCCTGATCCGCCTGATCCGCCTGACAGACAGCTAATGAAGCAGACGTTTGTCATGTTCACCTTCTCGCACTCTTCTCCAGGGGATTCCCTTCACGCTGCTGCAGGAGATTTCTCCAGCACGGATCATACAGTATCTTTCTGATCACAGTTATGATTCATGCCAGGAAAGATGACAGGAGTATGGAGTGTTTAGGTTGTCGTCTGAAGTGGAAATAATGTATAGATGTGGTAAGATATGGTTTACAGGTCTGTTTACCACCCTGTTATTTTGCCTCCGAATGAAACATGCTGGTTTTCTTTTACAGAGGGCTCGTAAAAATAAATAATAATAATAATTATTTTTTACGGCACTATGACAGCTCACAGGAGCCATGTAGCATAGCATATTTTTTTTATAGAGTGTTTATTTATAGATTGTTTACTCTATGGAGTGTTTATTTATAGAGTGTTATTTTATAGTTATTTTATAGTGTTATTGTATAATGTTTATTTAATAGCATGTTTATTTTATAGAGTGTTTATTTATAGTGTGTTTATTTATAGTGTTATCATGTTTATAGAGTGTGTATTTTATAGTGTTATTTTATAGAATGCTTATTTATAGTGTTTTTATAGTCTTATTTATAGAGTATTTACTTTATAGTGTTATTTATAGAGTATTTATTTAATAGTGTTATTTATAGAGTATTTATTTTATAGTGTTATTTTATAGAGTGTTTATTTATAGAGTGTTTATTTTAGTGTTATTTTATAGAATGCTTATTTATAGTGTTTTTATAGTGTTATTTATAGAGTATTTATTTTATAGTGTTTATTTTATAGTGTTATTTTATAGAGTGTAATTTTATAGAGTGTTTATTTTAGTGTTATTTTAGTGTTATTTTATAGTGTTATTTTATAGTGTTTATTTTAGTGTTATTTTATAGAGTGTAATTTTATAGTGTTTATTTTAGTGTTATTTTATAGAGTGTAATTTTATAGAGTGTTTATTTTAGTGTTATTTTATAGAATGCTTATTTATAGTGTTTTTATAGTGTTATTTATAGAGTATTTATTTTATAGTGTTATTTTATAGAGTGTTTATTTATAGAGTATTTATTTTATAGTGTTATTTTATAGTGTTTATTTATAGAGTATTTATTTTATAGTGTTATTTTATAGAGTGTTTATTTTATAGTGTTATTTTATAGTGTTATTACTTCTCACCTTTCCAGGTATTGGCCCGCTGGAAAGGCAGCGTTCACTCTTTCTCTAACGAGCCATCACACCAGGGTTCGTTTTAATGGAACCAAAGCTGACCAGTATAAACCCTCTCTCTGAGTATGGAGTGGACGAAGGCTCAGACGGTGAGGCCTAGAGGCATCAAACAGAGCTGCGGTTCAAAAGTCACAAGATTTATTGACCATCCCCAACGGCCAGGTCACAAATCTTCACAGAACATGTGCTAGAATGGACGTAGCTGTGGTTTACAGTAATGAATAAATCACTGCGCTCACAGGAAACGAGACGTGTGTGTTAATTATTCATTACAATACTATTCAGTCTCGTCCCCTGCGCCACAAACCACAGCCATTAGGTGCAAATTCAAGGTTTATATTCATGGCCACATTACAGAGCAAATACACAGTATACATACCCCAATTAGCCATAACATTAGAACCTAATATTTACTTGGTCCCCCCCCCCCCTTTGTGCCGCCACAACAAATCTAACCATTCGAGGCTTGGACTCCACAACACCTCTGAAAGTGTCCTGTGTCCCGTCAGTTGTGAGGTGGACGGAGCCTTCCAGACCATCGAAGAGCCTCGGAACCTAATCTGATTGACGGATGATTATCCTGTAATTTTTTTTTTTATTATTCATCAATGAACTGATGGACACAGGTGTGTAACAATTCACAAACCGCACAAACACACAGATGATACACTATTTTGACAAAAGTATTGGGACACCTGTTCTTGTGCCACCACGACAGCTCTAACCATTCGATGCACTGAATCCACAACACCTCTGAAGGTGTCCTGTGGTGTCTGGCACAAAGTACTGTAAGTTGTGAGGTGGGCGGAGCCTTCCTGAGCATCAAAGAGCCTCGGGCGCCCTGTCACTGGTTCTGAACACTTTTGGCTGCCAATATGTCAGTCTGCCTGTGCGAGCAGGTAGGCCAACCCATCTCTTATGGGAATTACCTGTGGATTGAGCCGAAGATCATGAACAAGGTGAACACACACTCATACATACCATATCTCCTAACACTCCTGCTCCTGTTGCTAAGCAGCAAGCAGTACAAAACTCAGGTATTGAGAATGCAGTTTGGGAGATATGTAGTTATGTCCACAAATATTGGATTGTGAATGTCTGTCAGTATAAATATGTAGCGGTTTGTTGGAGTACATCTGCTGGGAGCTGGTTTCAGATAGTCCACGCTGGTCGTTTAAGCTGGCTCTTGACCAGTACAGTGTGTAGGAACGTCTCGATTCAGGGGGGAAAGCTAACTCTTGGACACTGGAGATGAAAACTGGACTGGATCTGACCATTAAAACTCGTATCTGAGACAGTGAAGTCGAGCGACTGGTGTTGGGAGGAACGGAAAGGAGAAGTGAGAGGCCAGTTCTGCTGGGTTTGGACTCATAGCCGGCTAGCTAGGCTTAAATAAATTGGCTAGCAGGCTAAACACACCCCAGCACAGGCCGTGTTCCAGCTAATTGAGAATTGAGGCCCAAATCCACCTGTTTAGAGGATAAAGCCTCATATCTGAGAGCACAGAGTCGAGGGAACAATCTTTCCACTGGTTTCAGGCTCATTTAGTCGACTGGCTCATCCAGGTTTGCTTGCTCTGGCTTTCATTCGAAAGCATCACTACACAATCAGGGAGCTCCCACAGTGCTACAGTGCTTAAATGCACTTGGGGGAATGAGCTTATTTGGCCGATTACTAGAACAGAAATCTGACACATCAGATCAGTCATCTTTTTAAGACCGCGTCCTCATTTCTAAATACTAGCCGTTCTCACTGGGAGACGCTAACAGCCGTCTAATGGCTCTTATTCATCACCAGTGACATTTATCCTGCTTTAAGGTGCAGCTCTGCAGCCGAAACAAGCTGTAGCCACCTTTGACGGGACGTACGTGAGGCAGGCTCCAGCTTGGCAGGGCCAATAATTGCTCCCAGAGCAGGTCAGGATGAAATAATGCTTGTATGGTAATGGAGGAGTATTTTTAAACCGGAATCAGCAGGAGAACCACTGGGTCAGGAGAGGGACCAAGGTGCAGGGACACTTGGGCATGAAGATGAATGTGACTGGGTGAGCATGTCTGGAAGTGTGTGAACCAAAAAGACCAAGATACAGAGCCAGAACATACACTATAGCTTGAAATATTTGTCTAACAGGACCTGACTGTTTACGTCAGATTTAGAGATTTTACTCAAATATTTATTAAAAAAGTAAAATCTAATATTTAATAAATCCATAAGTCACATGTTGAACTGCATTTGGCACCTGCTCTTGCAGGTAACTTGGGAACAGGGGTGTACCAATTCACAAAAACACACACACACACACAGTTCAAAATGACCAACACTATTTTGACAAAAGTATTGGGACACCTGCTCATTCGTTGTTTCTTCTAAAATCAAGGGTATTAAAAAGAGCTGATCCTGCTTTTGTTGGAGTAACTGTCTCTACTGTCCATGGGATAAGGCTTTCTACTCAATTTTTGAGGAGCACTGTTGTGAGGATTTGATTGCATTCAGCCTGAGGTCAGGAGTTTGGATGGTCACCACCCCACCTCGCCCCTAACTCCCTAACTCATCCCAAACAAAAGTACTGGATGGAGCACCACTTCCATCATTCCAGAGAACACAGTTCTTCCACTGCTCCACAGCTCAATGCTGGGGGGCTTTATACCCCTCTTCTAGCCCACGCCTGGCATTATTAGGCAGCATGGTGCCAATAGGTTCCTTATGAGAGTCCTATTCTATCGGCAGTTCTTCTTCGAACAGAACGCGTTCATTAGAAAGGGTGTCCACAAACATTTGGACAGTGTGTGTAAAAAGCTCCCGGACTTTCGAGTGTGCTATTTTTGGCCGTTAAGCTTGATCACGGCCCGACTCGCTACTGCTCTCGCACTCTGCATGGGTAGCAGCTGGTGGCATTTCAGAGACACGCTTGCTCTTCTTAAACGCTTGGTGGGGTTCTGCGAGCGACAGTCACTCTCGGCGGACTGGCTGCCAATTACACGCCACAAACAGTCTTAGAGTGTGAGCAGGCCCACAAGACAACAGCGGCACCAGAAACACCAAGAGAGACTGGAGCTGAAGGAGCCGAGGCATATGCTCATTAACGCGCTCTCGAGCAAGTACAGAAACACCCAGCATTCGGGTCACTAATTGGCGTCTCACCATTAAACAAATGGAGAGGGGCATCACTCCTGTACGGCTGGGAGGACCATTAGTGGAGACAGTGGGAAGTAGGCAGCAGTTTCCAATTAATGCCCTGTTGGTATTGTTTTTTTATATTTTATTATTATTATTAGTCGAGAGACTAGCACAACAGATATGAGCAGAGCTGACAAGATGTTTAGAAATCGGGAATTCAACTTTTCTGAACTTCTAACCTAAAAGATTTCCTCCATGAAGACAAGAATCTGACATTTCACAGGATTTGTTTACATCTAGACCTGCAACAGCACAGCACCGGTAAACCAGCTGAAACCCATGTGACTGGGTGTGTGTGAAGCAAAAAGACCAAGATACAGAGCAAGAACACACACACAGTTCAAAATGACCAACACTATCTTGACAAAAGTATTGGGACACTAGCTCAGATTGTTTCTTCTGAAATCAAGGGGATTAAAAAGAACTGAGGAGCTGAAGAGTAACTGTCTCTACCATCCATGGGAGAAGGCTTTGTACTCAACTTTGGAGAAGCACTGTTGTGAGGATTTGATTGCATTCAGCCTTAGGTCAGGAGTTCGGATGGTCACCACCCCACCATGTCCCCAACTGCCTAACTCATCCCATTCAAAAGTACTGGATGGAGCACCATCTCCATCATTCCAGAGAACACAGTTCTTCCACTGCTCCACAGCACAGCAAAGGAATGCTTCACTTGCATTCAATTTCCCTCTCATTAAAGCGAGATATTACAAATATCTCAAGTATTTAGGCTGTAAGGAGGAGGATATAGTCCTAACATAGCCTAAAGAGCATATCATTATCATAAAACATTGTCATCATCATCATCATCATCATTTACATCAACACTGTAAATGCTCATTTGCATTGCAAATGAGGGTGACTCTCAATGTACAGAACCAGCCAAAAGTTTGGAGACACCTTGTTGAATACCAACGTCTTTAAACATGTTTGGTCGCACAGGCAAGTCACCAACAGCTGATTAAAGTAGTGCATTCAATAGCTGATTTTTGATGAGTAAATTGAGAAAAATGTTTTTAATATTAAATACAGTATTTGATTCAATATTGAATATTTGGCATTGTGGTCCAGACAATATTATTAAAAGCATGATGTAGGTCAAGGAGAACAGTAAGGCTACGCAGGTCTTGGGAGCTCACTGGTTTTACCCATCATGAGATGTTACTTGTGTGGCACCTCGAGAAAAGGCAATCGGTTGAAGCAGCTGATATTATTTAGCACTAAGTGGCAGGATTGCTTTCTAATTTCTGATAGATTTCAGCAGGTGTCGTGACTTTCCACGGCTTATTGCACCTCTCTTTCTTTATGTTTATGTTTTTTCCCTGTATAATTTCTCACTATAACACACAACTTCGTTTATGGACGTCTATGGTTGGGTTTCTTTGCCTGTGTGGGTTGGATGGGCTGTTACCGACATCTGGTGAGCATGTTGTGTCAACAGCACCTTTAGAAATGTATATTTACTTAGGAAATTGGTGACATTTTCAATGTCTGAACACCAGATTCCTCCCCTGAAACGAGGGAATGTGATTTTTCTATATTATTATATAGAACTACAAACCAAACATCACTGGCTGTCTCTCCAGCCTGTTGCATGACAGGGTCATTAGCCCTAATGTATGTCTCAGTGTGACGATGTCATTGCAATGGATAGTTATTGTGCAGTTCATGAATATACATACATGATCTACAGTAGCTGTGGAGCATCACTGTATATTTTCTTTATTAACTTCTTAATTAATGAAGTTCTGGCCTCTCCTCGTTAATGAGAGGCTAACTAATTCTCTCTCTTTTCCTCTTCTTGCCCGTTATGATCTCACTTCTCTGACTCGCTCACTCCCTCTCAACATCTCCTGTGCCCTCCGCCGGCAGACAGCTGCTAATAGGGGTTTATTTTTAGCAGGTGGGCGAGGTGTGGGTCTCTATGATGGATGAAGGTGATGTTTTTACCCCCTCCCTCCCTCTCCCTCTTTCACTCTCTCTGTCCAAGTGGGAGAGGAGAGGATAGTGACATGGCCAAGGACAGAAAGGAGGACAGAGTAATGGACAGATGGACAGAAACATACATATACTCAATCAAAACGGACATGACGCATCAGCTTTTAAGACATCATAAGATTCATGTTTCCATTGGAAAGTTGAGGACAAACTACTGAGCAATGAGGACGGTGATCTGTGAAGCTGCCATGCTTTTCCGACGCCGCCCCACAAAAACACACCTCCTGAAGGGTTAATATGGATTACATTCTTTTTAAAGCAGCGTTACACTACAATTGTTGTTTTTTTTGTTTCACTCTTGGGCTCCCCCTACAGTTGGGGAGTGTAACTCACTTTTGTTACACTGTTCCGAATACAGATCCTGCTTTAACGCCCCCTTGTGGACAGCTGTTCACATGCATTTGTTGATAGTCTGAAGGTAGGGAAGCATGTGGGCTGAGGTGGCAGAGTAATACTACAGGGTTTTACACTAATATGACTCGAGAATATGGCAACACAGCAGTTCTGGAGAGAGGTTCTCCTCCTGCAGCTCCACCACCAAAGCTCCATAGTGCAGTAGCAGCAGTGTTCCAGTCAGTGGAGCATCAGCAGGACTCTGAAGCTGATGTTTTGAGGTACAGCTGATTTACAGCATGCTGATTCAACATAACATCCTCAAACATGTTTGGTCGCACAGGCAAGTCACCAACAGTAGTGCATTCAATAGCCGATTTTTGATGAGTGAATTGAGCATTTTAGCAAATTGCAATTGCAGTTGAGAATAATGTTTTTAATATTAAATACAGTATTTGATTCAATATTGAATATTTGACATTGTGGTCCAGCCAATATAATTAAAAGCATGAGGATTGGTTGAGGAGAGATACAATTCTGCTGCTCGTTAAGTAGCATTAAAGTTAAAACTTTTTAATTAAAGCAACATTGACACTGGATGAAAGCTTATGTTTCACGTGAAGGTCACTGTGCCCAATGCCAAGCACTGGCTGGTGGAATATCAAGCCCTCCAGCACTGGAATTTCAATATCTGGAGTAATGCAGCTCCATCCAATACCTTTAGGATGAGGTGGAGGGGCAGAACTAATCATCCCAACATCAGTAATATTACTGTTATCACTGCTGCTCTTGTGTATGAATGCAATTAAATATCTCACAGCAATGTTCCAATGTGTACTGTAATTGATTTTTTTTTATTCAGTGTCTTGATCAATACAAAATAAATAATGAATAAACGACTCCTATAATCTTAATATTAAAACTTTAAATGAATGGATTTTGCTTTTTAAGTAATTAATTTATGAAAAATGATCAATAATTAATGAAAGTACATTTTAAAAAAACCCATTCTGATGAAAGTCTGTTGAAGAGCACTGTAATATTTCACTTTAGGCCATTAAACAACTGAATTGTATTGTTTAAAGCAGCTTTAGCTGTGGTTTTACGTCACACGGTCTGTTTAGACTGACTCTGTATATCCTCTGATGGAATGGAAACGTGCAGAATGACTGAACTGAAGGTCATACAGGTGTTTATTTTTTGGTGCACTTGACAAAGCATTGATACTCTGAGCAACTCTGTCAGAATGGCTGCATTTAGGTAGTCTCATTGTATTTCTGCTGCTAAATGAGCTATTCTAGAGCTGAGAGGTTGCAAATCCGGAAGAGTGAAAGCTGCGAGGTGTGAGGAAGGAGGAAAATAAAAAAAAGGCAATTAGCACGGCGTGGAATTTCAGCATCTCAGCACCCAACTTGAAGAAATTCTTAAAATAAAGATGCAGAGCCTGCTTTGGTGTTGCTGCCGTTTTTAGACTATGAGTGTGATGTGTTGAATAAAGGCATGAAGATCAACACAAAGGCACACATTTGCATGACAGATCCACACCCCCCTCCTTCCTACACACACACACACACACACACACATATACTCACACATTCTGGTTGACAAATCTACCAAGATCTCCAAACTGAAGCCAGAAGCCATTGACTAGAGTATGAGAATCTAAGCCAGGCAGAAACGGCTGCTTTTTCAGTGCCTGTCAATCAAGCAAATTACAAAAACTGCAACTCATGCTCCGTGTTTTATGATGATGTGGAAAGTGATGCATAAAACATAATAGATAATAGTTCCTAATTATCTATAAAGGCATCCACTGCATAACACCCAATAGCCAATATATGTAACACAAATGACCAAGCCATGTTAGTCATATGGGGTCGGTTAGTCAAATGGGGTCGGTTTACTTTTACATTTACGGAGTGCTTTACCGTCCACTTCTAATGAACGCAGTCAGCTACACACACAGCTTGTCTAGTCCCTGGTAGTCGGATGCATCAGGGATGATGAGGATGGAGAATACAGGGACCTGGTTAACAGCTTTGTCGTGTGGAGTGAGAGGAATCACCTGATTCTCAATGTGGCCAAGACCAAGGAAATGGTGGTGGACTTCAGGAGAAAGAGGACCACAACCGGTCCCATTACCATCACGGGTCAGGATGTGGGACGGGTGGACACCTATAAATACCTGGGTGTCCTCCTGGACAGCAGACTGGACTGGAAGGCCAAGACAGAGGCTGTGTACAGGAAGGGTTCTACTACCTCAGATTCTACTTTCTGAGGAAGCTCAGGTCCTTTAACGTGTGCAGCAATATGCTGGAGCTGTCTTCTTTGCTGCAATCTGCTGGGGAGGCAGCATCAGGAGTGGAGACGCCAGTAAGCTCAACAAGCTGATCAGGAAAGCTGGATCAGTCCTGGGCTGCTCTCTGGAAGGCTTTGAGGTGGTTGTGGAAAGGAGGACTCTGAGCAAACTCACTGCCATTCGGGAGAACACATCCCACCACCTCCATGATCTACTGGTCAAGCAGCGGAGCACTTTCAGGAACAGGCTCCTTCAGCTCTGCTGCAGCAAGGAACCGTACAGGAGATCGTTTCTCCCAACAGCGATCTCGCTGTACAACGCCTCGTCACTGTGCCGGGACATTATTCTGCACTGAGTGTACTAATAGAACAGTCCCGCTGTTCTGTACTGCACTGCAATCACTTTTTCTAGTACTTCTTATTATAAAATTGGGTTATATTATGTATATTATAGCTGTATTTATTAATATAGCTGTATTTATAGTCAGGTTTACTGTTTCCTACTATTTTAAGTGCCTTTATTATGCTGCTCTCTTGTTTGATTTTGCTGCTGTAAAAGCTGACTTTCCCCGTTGGATAAATAAAGTGATCTATCTATCTATCTATCTATCTGTATATACGAGATACACAGTAATAATTATAATAATAAATCAGAACTGTATTGTACATTGTTTCTGAATTAGTAATATTATCATTTAATATTTTTTCACTGTTTGTCTGTGTTTGTGTATTTTCTAGTGTTTATTAGTCTAAATCTCTCTCCCGACAGAGTTTCGTTTCCAGACTTTTGCACAGCGCTGTAAGTCTCTGGGTTATGGATAATGGGTCAGATTTTCTATGATTTATTTACTGACCTCTTAAACTAGGCAGCCTAATAACAAATTCATATTTTAAGACTCTACTAAAGAGCATATTATAAATAAAGTCATTTATTATAAACATAGGAAATAAAATTCCTACTGCATCATCATGGTGTCAGACACCGGAGTACTGCAGAGCTCTCAGACAACGGGGTTCACTCTGAACCTCACGTTTCCAACCCAGAAGAAGAAGAGAGGATATCTCCAGGGGTCTCCAGCTGGGCGTCACTCCACCCAATCCCCTTCTGTCCTGCTAATTCAACCATTAAAGAATTAACACCCTAAGCTGTTTTGACTGATTGGCCTGATGAAAACGAACAGCTCCTGCTGCGTTCTTCACTCCGCCGGCATCGCCGCTGTGGAGGCATCACACCAACGCTGCTCTCACCACCTCTCCGTGAGCTTCTCGCGCTGCCTAATGTTTTATTCATACTTCCACGACTGCTGAGAGCTGCTGCTAATTCTGCAAACAATAAGAACCAACAAGCCGAGTGAAAGAGGCATCAAGGCCGCTCACAGGGTGTCACTTCTGCAATGGACTGATCATTACGAGCGCTAGAACACAAATCAATGCATCAGCATGCACAGATCAGCCATAACATTAAAACCACTGACAGGTGAACTGAATATCATTGAGGATTGGGTTCCAGCAGCTCCTCGCAAGGGGTGGCAGCATATCTATTAGGCAGCAGGTGAAGAACCAGGCAGTCAATCTGAGACACTTTGACAAGAACCAAACTGTCGAACACAGTCGTCTAGAGCATCCTCCAAAAAGTAGTATGCAGTGGTCTGTATCTGCCAAATGTGCTCCAAGTAGGGACAACTAGGGGCGCCCAAACCTCATCGACGCTCATGGAGGTCCCAACCCACAACTTAGAGGCCCCTTTAGGCAGTGGTGGGCAATTCCGGCTCCTGGAGGGCCTGCTCAAGCACACCCGGTTCACGCCACCTGTTAATTGCCGGGTTTAGTAGGTCTGCTAGAGAAGGAAACATTAGCAAACTGTGCTTGACTCCAGCCAGCCCCCAATGCCCACCCTTGACTGGATTTGCTCCAAGTGAGGGACCCCCCCCTTAATGTGGATAACGGTTCTAGATACCTTCAGAGGACTCGTAGAGTCCATGCCCCCCCCCCCGAACATCGGTTACATATCACAGACCCGAGATGCTGCTGAATATAATGAAGCCATCAAAGCCGAAGTGCATGAGACAGCGACGGCAGCGATGTAAACACCACCATATGCTGAAGCCATCTGGTGGAACAGGACGGCGTCTTGTCCTCCATGATTTTAACATAAGCTGCATCCTTTAGCGATCCTCTCTACCTCACACCTGCTCAGACGCTCCTCAATACGAGAACCCTGGACGGTCAGGCTTCAACCAAACATCACAGCTCTCGTTTTCGACGGCTGGTGTGGAAGAGAACCTGAGGCAGGAGAAGTTGGTAACCGTTGGGCTAGTTAATATGGACGAGCTTGATTAAGGCAGACATCAGAAAATGACCTAACTGGACTAAACTAGAAAATCAGCCATAACATTAAAACCACCTGACTAATACAGTGTAGGTCCTCCAATCAAGGCATGGACTCCACAAGGCCCCTATAGGTCCATGATGTTTATCTGCTCTAGAGTGTCCTATTGTATTGGCAGTATCTATTTCTCTATAGAAACTACACAAGCTGTGTGTGTGTGTGAGTGCATTTGCATATCTGTGTCAGCAACGGCTGCAACTCTAAGTAGCTGAATGCATTTACTGGAAGGAGCGTCCACAAACTTTTGGATGTATATCGTATATCAGAATCTGTGGCTTCCTGTAGTTTTCAATTGGCCTTTTTTTAAATGGCAAGTATGAAATTCCCACAAAATCTAATCCGACGGCATGAAGCAACCATTTCCATCGAAAATGACATCCCTTGGTGAACTTGGCTAAACACATGCAAATCAGTCAGCAAGGTTAAAAAGGCAGAAAAGGCCAGCTCGGAATAAATCGGCCCCATTACCATTCATTTTCATTCGACTCACCTCCGTAGCCCCTCACACGGGGCTCACTCCGTTCTGGCCAGCTTTGAGCGGTTCTAGCGCTGTTCCAGAGCTCAGGCCTGGCTTGTGCTTCTTCTCTCGAGGTGCCGATTGGCCCCTTCATGTGAAAATAAACAGGCTTTTCAGCTCTCCTCTCTGGGAGGCAGCGTGAAAGGGAGCGGTGAGAATGGGACAATGCTTGTTTTGGCTTTGCCTCAGGGATTCAATAGGACCAGGTGTTGTTTATAGAATTTTTTTGGCTTCGTCTTTTTTCGCCAGTGTGGTTCTACCGGCTGCTGCGTACACTCTGGGTGCATGCGGCGCACATTGGTGTGCAAATGAGCTCTGCCTGAGCTATTCTCCTGTTACCAACCTAGGACGCCTGATGGAACACGGCCTCGTCTCTGACACGGAGGTAGACTGAGACCCCTGCATTAATATGACTGTGAGTTACACTGCACAACTCTCTACCTTTCTTCGGTAAAGCTAACAAAGCGTTCCTTCGATTGAATGATGAGGAAATGCTAATCTCATACTTCAAGACCGGCAGTAAAGAGTATACTCTACGACTGTACACTCACACAGTACATAGCATGTATTTCAGGTCGTTTCCTTCACACACTCCCAAAATAAAAATGTGAAATGGCTTAAAGCTTCTGCATTTGTCAAATCTGGCCTCATATCCTTCGTTAATCCACAAAAAACCCACAAATGAGTGGTAATAGCGCCCCCTTGTGCATTAACAGTTTCTTTCCACTGGTCATCAGGCTTGTAAACATCTCCATCCACACACTGCCCCTTCGCATCAATCTGGTTGAACTCTGGCCAACGTACACACACGACATTATAGAGGACACATGGAGGGAAAACTAATGGGTTGCTGCAAACAGCTGGAATCCAGGCACTGAAACGTGCGGGAGCTGACCATACAAGCCCACCATAGTGGAGAGTTCAGCGACATGCTAAGTTTGACAAGTCAAGTAAATGAGCCAGAAAACAGTGGAAAACACTGCTAAGACCGTTCACTCGACTCTCAGATGTGCTCTCAGATATGAGCCTCTATCCTCTAAACAGGTGTGGTTTGACCTAGCTGGGCGTTCCTGACCAGTGGTTCTTTGGTAATGTGGATGTTGATCGCTGTCGAGTTCAGCTGCCTTTAACCTGAGCAGATAATCACTGGTTTCAGTCCCATTTTGGTCATTTTAATACTGAAACGCTGCAGAATGTTCTGCCACTTAGTCCGAATGAAGGGGGCGTGTTCCAGCAGGTAGGGGGCGTCAGCGCATACCCTCTATTGAACATTTACTTGACTATACCAGAGATGCTACAAATGAGGAGGCCGGCCACAGATCTCATAAGGCGCTCAGCATGGTGTCCGTTTAAGGATAAAGTCCCACCCTCTCAACATAAGGAGCCAATCAGCTTGCTGCTTTTGCTCCAAGTGGAGGAAAAACTGAGCTGGACTGTGGGGAGCATCCTGAGCATTGTATTGTATTGTATTTTTTATTGTATATCTATTGTACTTATTGTATATTTATTGTACTTATTGTATATTTATTGTATTTATTGTATATTTATTGTATTTATTGTATTGTCTTTCTAGTTAAATGTGGTCACCTACGTCTGCATGTTGCACTTTCTGCAGTCTGTCCTGTCCTGTATCGTTCTGGTTCTCGTTTTGAGCCATGTTGCACTGCAATTTCATTCCCCTGTGTGCTTGTACAGAGCTGAAATGACAATAAAAGCCACTGGGTGACTTAAAACAGGTCTCTGGAGCAATAACCTGGTCTTCAGTTTCCACTAGTTTGGTCTCCTTATTCATAGCAATAGGAGCTAACTGCAAAGACGGCCGCCGGGTCAACAGACTTGCCGGGTCAACAGGACTTTGACTACACTACTGTCAGCCAGAACGCACAGCAATGTTACCAGGTTATAAACACATGTAAGACAGAGCACGTCTAGGCTGAGGCTCGTAGGCGGCGCTTTGTCTGATTCAGCGACAGTGAATAACGCTGAGAAAGACCTGAGCTGTTCCTGTGCATACGTCATCACTACATTCACTGTTCAACCACCGGCTCCTCAGAACCATGTGACCCCAAACGCAGGCCAATGACCAGTCAACTGTGTCGCTGGTGTACTGGTGCCCACTGCAATTGAGGATATAGCAGCACTGATTCTGTAGTGGTCCGTATTTCAGATCCAGGTCTACCCTTAGAGCCCGTTTCCACCTGAATCATCAAACCCGGCCACTCAGACCAGTTCAGAGGGGGTCTGGGACACATTATAGTCTGATTATACACAAGAGTATATAAGTACATATGTCTCTTTAAGCTACATTTGACCATTAAAACCCCTCCCACACTTTAGGTTATACGGACGCCTTTTGTTCCTTTAGACGGGCGCTCATTATTGGCTCAGGACAGAAAGATGAAGCTATTAGGGACCAGCCTGGGGCTTTCAGCGAAGCCCAAAACCAAACGAAAGCTAAATGCAGGAGACTTCAGGAATACTTCAGAGGAATACTCCTCAGAAGTGCTGCTAGATAGAGGTAGCAGGAAGTTGGTGTGGATCGAGACACATAGGTAGATCAGTCAGTCTGAGGGAGCAGTGATCTGCTGCACTATTTAAGGTGGGCTGGGTAATTGGAACACAGCCAAATACAAAAAGTTCAGCTTCACAGAAAGGAAGTTCTTAATATTTAATGTGTGTAGCAGTGTGTGTAGAGGTGTATAGGTTTGTGTGTAGCCGTGTGTGTAGCAGTACATGCAGCAGTGTGTATAGCAGTGTGTAATAGTGTGTGTGTAGGTGTGTAGCTGTGTGTGCAGCAGTGTGTGTAGCAGTATGTGTAGAAGTGTGTGTAGGAGTGTAATAGTGTGCGTAGGTGTGTGTAGCAGCATGTGTAGCAGTGTGTATAGCAGTGTGTAGCAGTACATGTAGCAGTGTCTAGCAGTGTGTGAAGCAGTATGTGTAGCCGAGTGTGCAGCAGTGTGTAATAATGTGTGTAGGTGTGTAGCAGTGTATGAAGCAGTGTGTGTAGAAGTGTGTGTTGCAGTATGTGTAGCAGTACATGTAGCAGTGTGTGTAGAAGTGTGTAGCAGTACATGTAGCAGTACATGTAGCAGTGTGTGTAGCAGTGTGTGTAGCAGTGTGTGTAGCAGTGTGTGTAGCAGTGTGCAATAGTGTGTGTAGGTTTGTAGCAGTATGTGTAGCAGAGCGTGCGGCAGTGTGTGCAGCAGTGTGTAATAGTGTGTGAAGGTGTGTAGCAGTGTGTGTAGCAGTGTGTGTAGCAATACATGCAGCAGTGTGTGTAGCAATACATGCAGCAGTGTGTGTAGCAGTACATGTAGCAGTGTGTAGAGGTGTGAGTCAGTGTGGGTAGCTGTACATGTAGAAGTGTGTGCAGCAGTGTGTGTAGCAGTGTGTGTAGCAGTGTGCAGCAGTACGTGTAGCAGTGTGCAGCAGTATGTGCAGTGTGTGTATAGTGTGTAATAGTGTGTGTAGGTGTGTAGCAGTGTGTATATCGGTGTGTAGCAGTGTGTGTAGCAGTGTGTGTAGCCATACATGTAGCAGTGTGTGTAGAGGTGTACAGCAGTGAGTGTAGCAGTACATGTAGAAGTGTGTGTAGCAGTACGTGCAGCAGTATGTGTATCAGTGTGTAATAGTGTGTGTAGGTGTGTAGCAGTGTGTGTATCAGTGTGTAGCAGTGTGTAGCAGTGTGTGTAGCCATACATGTAGCAGTGTGTGTAGAGGTGTACAGCAGTGTGTGTAGCAGTACATGTAGAAGTGTGTGTAGCAGTACGTGTAGAAGTGTGTGTAGCAGTACGTGCAGCAGAATGTGTATCAGTGTGTAATAGTGTGTGTAGGTGTGTAGCAGTGTGTGTATCAGTGTGTAGAAGTGTGTGTAGCAGTACGTGCAGCAGTATGTGTATCAGTGTGTAATAGTGTGTATATCGGTGTGTAGCAGTGTGTGTAGCAGTGTGTGTAGCCATACATGTAGCAGTGTGTGTAGAGGTGTACAGCAGTGTGTGTAGCAGTATATGTAGAAGTGTGTGTAGCAGTACGTGTAGAAGTGTGCGTAGCAGTACGTGCAGCAGTATGTGTATCAGTGTGTAATAGTGTGTGTAGGTGTGTAGCAGTGTGTGTATCAGTGTGTAGCAGTGTGTAGCAGTGTGTGTAGCCATACATGTAGCAGTGTGTGTAGAGGTGTACAGCAGTGTGTGTAGCAGTACGTGTAGAAGTGTGTGTAGCAGTACGTGTAGAAGTGTGTGTAGCCATGTTAATAATACACACTGAAACAGGGCCTGATGTTTTGGTTGTGCCTCTTAACCAGCCTACAGCCTCGTCCCTACAACCGCAGTGCACCAGTGTGATTGCACCCTCTCCTGCATTATTGCTTAAATGCTTTTTTTATTTATACCTTAAAACAGCAGTTTCAGAGTCATGCTGATGGTACACGGACTGCAACAGGGAGAATGACGTCTCTGCTTATTCCACTCCGGGCCGAGACACTGCTACTGCACTACTGACCAGTGCTTGCGAGAACCGCGTTACACTGCGTGACCCATTAACACCAAATCTCGCATAATGCTGCTTTACGGGGGAAAGCGCTAAAGGATTTCCCAGCATGCTCAGCGAAGCTCTACACTCAAAACAAATATCAACAGAAAAGTCCCATCCAGCCACTTTTAATCTGTCCTCTAAATCACTCCTGGAAGCCAGGCTGAAAGCATGCGAGAGAAACAAACCATGCGAAGTTAACAGCCGAACCCCTGCAGGAGACGCAGCAATTTATACAATTAATCCCTGATTTTATTGCACAAAGTCGACCCGCTTAGCTAAACAACACAAATAAAGCCCGAGGCACGCACTGAGCCCGGCTCCCGCAGGAACGCGCAGCGCAAGAAAAGAAATTAAATGAACGCTAATTGCAAAACATGGCTGGAGTAAGGCTCAGGCCTGGGGTGTACTTATTAACCTGTCTCCAGTGGTGTACATCACAACAGTAATCATTGTTATGGCAGAAACACGCACATTCATTGGCACACACACTCTCCGAAGCCCTCCCTGAGAGGGGTCTTGTCTTAATTATTGTATTTATTGACGGAGCAGATTATCACCACAGATAGCCCATTTATTTGCTCTGTTCTTCCACAGACTGATGGCTGCTCTGCACCATGTGGTGTGAGTGCGTGGCATGTTTACTGTCAGAGTCACGCTGAGACACAGCTCTGCTACGTCTATAAATAACACCATCTCGTCGTCATCAATTCTTCTCTGAATTTGTGACTGTGCGGTGAAGGGATCGATGCCTGGGCCTAGAACACCTCAATCCATGAGACCCCTTTAGAGTTAAAACCAATCAGGAACCTGCGAGAGGCGCAACAGCCCAGCCTGTGGAGGAATCTGTGAATTCAGACTCTGGATTTTCAATTATTTACATTTAGACCAACTTATTTAATGCATTCTCTGAACTCTGAAGTTAAGCCATCAAACAACATGAGCCAAAAAGGCACCTAAAAGTACAACCCTCATGCATGCACACAAATTTAACCCAGTACTCTTCCCTCCAGTCACATGTAATGCTCCCGACACTGGCAGGATGAGGACTGCAACACATGAGCAACCAGCCACCGCCTGTTTTCGAGCTGCCACAAGTGCACAGTCAATGGGCAACGAACAAGCTCGGAGGAAAGCACCGGGCACCTGGCTCCGACGCACTGGCCAGCAGACACTTTACGCTTCACTTGATATGTGATATGGGGATAGAGAGATCCGTCTACGTATCTGGAAAGAACATAGCCAATTGTGCTCTCCCAGGCTCCGGCTGCTGATGGCAAGCATTCAACTCGAAGGATTCGAACCCTGGATTCTCTGCACTTTAGTCCGCTGGACCACTCTCATGAAACGTTACCATCAAAACCGCACCAGCCGCAGTTTACATGACAAAATTGGCATATTGTATCCATGACAATAAGGTAGATTAATTGATCGTCTATGGATTATCTATAGATAGATTATTGCCATTGCTCTGTACAAGTACGAACCCTAAGCCCCCATTCATAAATCTTATTTCATTGAAAAATGCACAGGCAGCCCAGCTGGGCAGAATATTGTTATTTAGGATATACTGGGATATACTGCACATTTCAAATACAGTGAAAAGAGGTGTGTGTCAAAACTGCATTCACAGCTGATGGATGCACAAAAGTCCCCAGTTTGCTCGTGTTTCTCCATCCTGGTCCTGGAGTAGTTGGAGTAAGTTTTTTTTACCTACCAATATTTCTTTCTCCATCATCAATTCTTGATTGATGTCATCATCACTGATCAATTATTAACCTTCACCTTTAATTGAAGCACACTCTTAAGAATTATCCAGATGTATAAAGAGTTAGTAGTCATTTCTTAACTCACCCAACACCAATCACTATAGTTCAGTATAGTACAGTCTATTGGGTACTACATCTAGAACCATCTCCTAAAGCTCCTCCATCAATCTGAAGAATGTTAAACCTGCTTTAGTCGCCTTCTTTCTACACAGCATCACTACCGTTACCAAAGAACCTCTGGAGAACTCTAACAGCAGGTCTAATCTAAGAGCAAGAGCCCGGGTCTCGAACCCACAACCATCAACATCAATAGCCCGGTGCTTCAACTACCCAGCCACCACTGCCCTTGATGATGGAGGTCATTCTACATTATACAAACCCTGAGTAACATCCAGTAGCGAGACCTTCAGGAGGTGCTAGGACTGAACTACAGCTATTATTACATTTGAGGTAGATTCCCAAGCTGATTTTATAACCCGATAAGGGAGATACCCTGATAAACATGGCCAACGCTACACAGCAAAAACACAGAATATCGAGACCCGCTACATTCAGAGCAAGCTAAAGGTCAGGAATGTGTTCGATTAGCTTGGTGCCCCTCAGGTCGACCACTGATGAACTACAGGAACTACAGGAAAGTATTATTATTGTTTATCTTTCAAGGCACCAGACAGAACCCCGAAATCAGCCCAACATGCGATTCTTAACCTGGCTCCAATCAATCAACCAGAACCAGCGAGGCCTGGAAGCAGCGAATGTGAAAAATCACGAGCGAGCAGGGCTAATGAAATCTACTCTTTTGTACAGCCACAGCGAGTCCCTTTTCTCGGAAGGCCAGGACAGCGCCAGCGCCAGAGCCGGAGCAGGAGCCGTATCCATGGCAACTGCCGAGAAGGTAAACTTACAGTGCATTTGCCAATTCTCTGTTGCTTAATACTTCATTGGCGTTATTTAAAAAAAACAGAAAACTCTCTTTCGAGGCAGGGCTGAGGGAGGAAAGCCGTGGACGGCCGTGGTCGGTCCTTTTCTTTCTTTCTTTCTTTCTTTCTTTCTTAGAGAGATGTTTGAGGCAGTACAGCCAGTTTCCTGCTTTGTCAGCGCGGTGCGATCAGTTATTATTCATCAAGGTCATTTTCACCTCACTGTTTGAAGGTCTAGTCAGGGCTTGATGTGAAGAATTTGAGCACTGCAGATGCGGAGACTACAGCAGCAAATTGTGAACGTGAAGTTTCAAGGCCCAGGTACAGGTAGTCCTCAGGAATACTAATATATGTCAGCATGTGCTCTCACACCCAGGATGGATTAGCAGATTCCTTGTAGTCAAATGTTTGGGAACACTGAACTATTACAGGGCAGCATTCACAAGGCACCCACATTTGGAAAGGTTCATTTCAACAGGCGTCAGTTATCATGAGGGTTGCTTTTGTCAGTGCAGAGGTCATGTCTCTGGAGCGAGGGTTGTGGCCTTGGCCTTGTAGGTGTTGTGTAGTCTTACGAACTTCACTCTCCGGTAAAGAACCTGCTCTTCTC
Source organism: Salminus brasiliensis (assembly GCF_030463535.1). NCBI lineage: Eukaryota > Metazoa > Chordata > Actinopteri > Characiformes > Bryconidae > Salminus > Salminus brasiliensis. The sequence continues at coordinate 27,250,357 of NC_132901.1, read as the reverse complement.
AGTCTAAGCAGGTGTGTGAACTTCACACTCCAGAAGTCGTTCATGACTACAGTGGGATCAAAAGAAGTGGCAGAATTGGTATACAATCATACTTGCAGCAAGTTTCAGTCTTCCTCACCAAGATGCAGATATTTCAAGGACTCAAGGACTGAAGCCTGACTTCGTATCACTGCAAAGCCCCTAGAAATCCGACTTGCACATCATCCAATTGTGCCTGACCAGCCAAGCCACATTACCCTATTGACTCTTGAGCCCCACCCATTAGTATGCAACTGTCCTTCCACCTACTGTTCAATTATTACGTATTGCATTACCACACGACCCAAGAAAAGGGGGTTCGTTTCTGACCCGAGAAGCTCTGAACCCCTCAAAGACTTGCTAACTAGAGCCAGAGCAGGTGCTCAATGTCCCCAAGTGTCTTTATTTTTAGCCCGCAGCTGCACCAATACTTCACATTCAACTCCTTAACCTTCACAGGACCAATCGGGTCGGCAGGTCTAGACTTCCACGGCGAATCAATTTCCACAGGATGCTTTTCCGTGCAGAATAATATTAATCCCCAGGTTGTGGACATATAAAGAAACTCAACCCCTTACAAATGCCCCCTCACAACTACAGAGACCACAGCGCAACAACAGAGAGGACTTATTTGTAAGATCTAAAAGTGTGTGGACCAGTGCAACGATGCGACGGTGATGCAGTGTCAGTCTAGAGCAGCAGCAGCAGTAGTAGTTCACAGGTAGGTTCAGATGCCCTCCGAAGTCGTGATAGGGACTAGACTCGGACTAGAACCTAGAACAGATTCAAATAACTAATAAAGAAAAGAAATAAAAGAGGTGCCGGCACAAGTGCCTGGACCCACTTCGACAACTTTCCACCGACAAGGCTGAAGGATGTACCGATCACGATGCCGCAGAAGCCTACCTTGGGTCAGGGTACCGGTGAGGAACCTGTAGAAGTAGCGGGCCACCTTGGTCAGCTGCCGCTTGCACCTCTTCCTGCAGTGGCTCATGGTGGGATCAGCCGGTTCCCTCGGACAATCAGGAGGAACGGGGAAGTGTCTGCAAGTGTGCAACTGCTCTTGCTTCTCCTTCGCTTCTCCTCCCTCTCTCCCTCTCTCTCTCTCTCTCTCTCACACACGCTTTAGCTCTCGCTCTTCCTCAGACCTTCTCCTCCTCGCTCGTGCGGCGCAAGCTGTCAGTCACAGAGTCGAGGTTGTAGCCTCCTCCCTCTCAAATTCCGGGCACGAGTGCCTTCTCCGCCGACACACAAACCCGGATTCACTACCACTACTACTACTATTACTACTATGACAACAAGTCACGGTGGGCTTTTCCTCTTCAAGTCCTAAACCTCGTTCCTCCCTCCTTCCCTAGTCCCCTTCCCTCTCTGAAGGGCACACCAGACGCGGAAGGTATCTCTCTCTCTCTCTTGCGCGAGGCAGGTGGGACAGTGTTGAAGAGGGGGAGGCCAAAGCAAACAGTAATCACAAAGCAGCCTCTCCTCACGTGCGTCACGTCACTGGCCTCCAGGGAGCCTAGGCACGGGATGCTGGCTTTGAGCCCATCTCTGATGCAGGAGGACAGGCGAGCGCGTGCAGAGCCCTGAAACTGCCCGGCAAGACGGCGGCGGCAGGACAAGTACACCCAAGGGAAGGAATCGGAAGACCCTGTGGGTCAGATCTCCTGATCCACTCGAAGAGAACCAAACTTTTATCCCTTAACAACTGGGCTTCTTCTCATCCTTAGCAGATGGAGCAAGTGGTCAGTCTTCAGCCCCAGGGGTCTTCAGCGTCCAGTGTTTGGAGAAGTGTAAGATTTACTTCTGTTGCTCTACTCGTCAGTCAACATCTCTTCAACCCTGCCGCTCTGGAGGCTCCGAGGCAGCCTTGACCCACGAGTCACACACACACACACACACACACACACACACTCGCACGCTGCCTTACTACAGGGAACGCTGACGCTCTCGGCTTATTTGCTCTGCCACACTCGCTCATTTCATTTGTTTTCTCAGTGCATTGATCTGTGGTTAAAGCTCTCTCTCTCACTCTCGCGCACTCTCCCTCCCTCCTTCCCTTCCTGCCTCCCTCCCTCCGCTCGCGTACTTCGCTGGATGCCGTGAATTAGAGGTGATTATGGTTGCCCGGGCAACCACAGACTCCGTCGATCTTCCGGCAGCCAATCCTCGTGCCTCCTTTCCACTCGCTCTGATCAAAGCAAAAACAAACAAAGCGAGTGTGTGTAGGGAACGTGACCACTGCGGTCATTTGGAATGTGTGTGTGTGTGCGTGTGTGTGTGTGTGCGCATGTGTGTGTGCGGCTGCATGTTTGTGTATCTCTGTACAGTTGCAGGGCAACGACATCCTGACTTTGTAGGAAAATCAGCGAAGCTTTCATGTCAGGATCAGTTTATATACAACATACAGTCCTGTGCAAAAGTTTGGACACCCCGGTGATGAATTACACGTATTGTTGATTTTTGAACTTCCTTCTAATGAATGCACAGATGTGCAAATGAACACACACACAGCTTGTCTAGTCCCTGTAGAGAAGAAGTACTGCCAATAGAATAGGACTCTCTGCAGGAGCAGATCAACATCATGAACCTAGTGGCACCGTGCTGCCTAATAATGCCAGGAGTGAGCTATAGAGGAGTGTATAGCCCCCCAGCATTGAGCTGTGGATCCTATCAAATCCTCAAATGCTTTTGGGATGAGTTGGGGATGATGATGATGAGGTGTGTGTGTGTGTGTGGGGGGGGGGGGGGGGTGATCATCATCCAACATACTGACCTCACTAATGCTGCTCTGGTCAATGAATGCAATCAAATCCTCACAGCAATGTTCCTGCAAAATCTAGTAGAAAGTCTTCTTCTCTGGACAGTAGAGACAGTCACTCCAACAAAAGCAGGATTTACTTTTTTAATAGCCTTGATTTCAGAAGAAACAATGAACAACGAGCAGGTGTCCCAATACTTTTGTCCCTATAATGTACTGTAATTAGTAATGTTATTAAGTGATGATTATTATTATTATTAATATTATTGAAACTAATACAGACCAATTTGGTCCTGCAGGCAGTGATGATTAACGACCCAATGCAATGCACTTAATTATGATATACGTATAATCTGTGCAGGGTTGCCAGATTGTAGGGATTCAGGGTTTAGCATTTCAGTGCAACTAATTACTTTTTTAATCATTTTAATTAAGTTTAATTCAAATAAAATAAATTAAAGATATTTGTCAACAACACCGACAGTAATAAAAACAAAAATATGATTTGGCTCATCATCCTATACAGAGTGTCTCATTCCTGCAGGATATTACAATATTGGATATACTCCGCGGCAGGATTCCCACTAATGGGGTCATTATGGGTCAGGAAGTCCAAATAATGAGCATAAGCGTGATTCTCCTGCTACCGTCACCTCCACCCATCTCCTCCACCAGCGCTGCTTTAAGAGGCCGGATTTGTGCTTCAGCTCCAGCAGGATGGCGTTCCCTCTCTGCCCTCTCTGTTCATGATTCCATTAAAGGGCACTTTCAGGACATCAGCAGGTCACACCCCTGTCCAGCTGTTAGCTCAGTCTCAGGTGGGTGGACCTGACCGGGATCAGGGCTGTTAGCGGTAACCGATATAACCAAGCTTTTAATGAATGGGTAGATTGCTGGGATGCTGGGGTACACATCTGCACCTCTACATATTTCGATATTTAGAATTTTTAGATTTACTGTATTTATAAATCCTGTCTATTGTCCTTACACTACTGTATCACATCCTACCTGTTCTGCACCACCAGGCGTAGCCTAACAGTGTTAGCATATAATAACAATAACGAGAAAAACATGTATCTCCAAAATGATGACTTTACAGGACAACGCATAAATGCTCTTAACTCTGAATGGAAGTCAATGTAAAATTAGACTTCATTACAGGTCAATTAGAGCAATTCTATTGGCCCATTCATCCAGAGTTATTCACACAGTGGCAGGTTTCAAACCATGGAGAAAACTGAAAACAGACAAAAATGGAGATACATGGTTTTCAATGGACAGCAGCGATAAATAGATTATTATTATTATTCCATAAGTGAAAGTATTTTATATACTTATACTAATAATTATAGATTTATATTTGCTTTATGTATTTGAAATGTATATACTCTATTGCATTGTTGCAACAAAACCTTGTATCTCCATTTTCACTTTATTTGTGTATAATTTTAATCTGCTGGTTGTTCTTTATCCATTTATTACGTGCAGTAATAACGTACAGTCCTGTGCAAAAATTTGGACACCCCGATGTGCAAATGCACACACACAGCTTGTCTAGTCCCTGTAGAGAAGAAATACTGCCAATAGAATAGGACTCTCTGCAGGAGCAGATCAACATCATGAACCTAGTGGCACCGTGCTGCCTAATAATGCCAGGTGTGAGCTATAGAGGAGTGTATAGCCCCCCAGCATTGAGCTGTGGATCCTATCAAATCCTCAAATGCTTTTGGGATGAGTTGGGGATGATGATGATGATGAGGTAGGGGTGGTGATCATCACCCAACATCCTGACCTCACTAATGCTGCTCTGGTCAATGAATGCAATCAAATCCTCACAGCAATGTTCCTGCAAAATCTAGTAGAAAGTCTTCTTCTCTGGACAGTAGAGAAAATGAGCAGGTGTCCCAATATTATATACTTATACTAATCTATAATCTATACTAATTATAGATTCATATTTGCTTTATGTATTTGAAATGTATATACTGTATTGCATTGTTGCAACAAAACCTTGTATCTCCATTTTCACTTTTATGTGCATCATGTGAATCTGGCGGTTGTTCTTTATAATTTATTTGATATTTATGATCTTTATTCTTTATCAGACTTTCCTGATGAATGGCCCAATAGAAATGCTCCAAAATGACCTCCTCCTCCTGTAAAACTGCAGGTTTGGAGATACGGGTTTGTTAAGCCAGCAGCACCGGCAGTACTCTAGAGAAATGGATGGGTACTGCACATTATTGCATGTTTATGTATGGAATGTCTTTTCGATATTTATTATAATATTATTATTTATTTATTTTTAATATTTAATATTACATTATGTTCGACTCCAGCAGCACAACGAATTGCTTGTACACCTGGTTCTGTGTATTTCTCACTACAGAGAGTCTCTGAAAGGTCACGCAGGGTTTGCAATGGTTAAACCTTGATTACTGAATTACGTTCAGTCTGAAGTTTTACTTAGGACTCAGCGTCAACCTCAGTGACATCAGCAACTCAGCGACAGAACCCGAACACACCTTTGGGTAGTAAACAACAGTCTAGTGGAGCTCCGGTTCCCCTCGAGAGCCTCCACAGGAACAAGAACTCACAAGCTGAACGAAGGAGAGCGAGAGGCTGCAGTCACAGAGGAGCTGCAGCCACAGATATAACTCATACTGTCGTTCAGAAAAACACACGGTCACTGCTGCTCCCACTGGACACAGTCTGACAGCTCGGGACCCACACACTGAAAATAATGTGTGTAAAGTTGATCTGCCTAAAATAATCAACTAATTAACAACGTAACAAAATAATGTGATTAATCACCATTAACTACACAGTGATTTATTACATCAAATTCTGCAATTAACTGCAGTTAACCAAACAAAATGTACTGTACATTTAAATGTAATGCAATTAATCAGATTAGCCAAACAATCTAATGCAGTTAATCAGATTAGCCAAACAATCTAATGCAGTTAATCAGATTAGCCAAATGCAATTAATCAGATTAGCCAAACAATCTAATGCAGTTAATCAGATTAGCCAAATGCAATTAATCAGATTAGCCAAACGATCTAATGCAATTAATCCAGATTAACTACACATTCTAATGTAATTAAGTCTAAATAACTAAAACAAACTACTAATCCAATTATGCCTGATTAACTACACATTCTAATGCAATTAAAATTGCATTAAGATTAACTACACAAACTACTAATCCAATTAAGCCTGATTAACTACACAAACCTAATGCAATCAATCCAGATTAGCCAAACAATCTAATGCAATTAATCAGATTAGTTATACAGATTAGCTACACAGTCTAATGAAATTAATCCAGATTAACTATACATTCTAATGTAATTAAGTCTGGTTAACTAAAACAAACTACTAATTCAATTAAGACTGAATAACTACACAAACCTAATGCAATTAATCAGATTAGCTACACAGTCTAATGCAATTAAACCCAATTAACTAAAACAAATGCAATAAAGCAACTAAGCCTCATTAACTACACAAACCTAATGTAATTAATCAGATTAGCCAAATAATCTAATGAAATGAATCCAGATTAGCTACACATGCTAATATACTTAAACCAGATAAACTATAAAAACTAAACTACTTCATTCTGAATAAATACAGAAACCAGTTACATTTAAATTAACACAACCCAATGTGATCAATCCAGATTAGAATAAACATCAGGTAACGTCATCAGTCTAGTTCAACAGTACTCTCGGAGGACACAAGGCCTTTGGCTGAAACCTCTGCAGATGTATTCGGACTCTATTTGTATTTGGTGATGAACCATTTACAGCAGGTTTGAATCATGTCGGTTCGTTCCAGTTCAACAGCTCTCTGAATGAAGGACGCGTAAACAGCTGGGAATAACTGCACGGGTCTACAGCCTTCAGAACCGGGCGCTACAAGTTCCCTGGTTTGACTGACAGCTCCTGCTGAAGCTCTGTCTCTTAGTCGGACTGCTGGTAGGATTGCTAATTTTCCCCAAGTCATTAAAATTCTACCATCCAGCAGAGTGCATCAAAGCGTCCAGCCATCACCACGGAGCATCTTGAGGCAAGGATGGCGAGGCCTGCTTAGATCTCTCTGCAAAACAACAGGCTCTGTCTTCTGGCCCGGCTGGCTTTGATACAGTGGAATAACATTAGAAACCGTGGAAAGAAATATTTCAGCGTCTGTTTGGGCTTGCGAGTTCTCCCTACCGGTCTAAACAGATCAAATGACCTGGATGACCTCTTAGCTGGAGAGGCTGGTTGATCGGATTGGGCTCGAATACAAACAGGAACATTGCTACTCTGCAAGTCGTCCTGTGGACTTTAAAGCAGAGAACCGTGTTTATTTGGCATCCCTGTGTTTAATAAGAGTGTGTTCTCAGTGCCGGAGCCTCAATACTGAAGTAAAAATATTCAAACTACAATCTGTCAGTGAGATTGATGATCTGCTGCTGAGCAACACCATCACCAGAGCAAGATCCATCGGCAGCGGAGAGCTAAAAGCATCTGCCACAATACACACACACACACACACACACACACACACACACACACACCACCCTCCAACATAAAAGTTGTCCATCTGACAGAACTCGACGCAGGAGGAGTGCAGCAGGAGAAAAAAAAACAAAAAACAAAAAAAAGAACCAGAATGAAAAATACATAAGGGCCTGGGACTGACAGTCGGGTGGAGGGTTGGGTCTCTATACTGTCAGCCATCACTGCCAGAGAGCCAGTAGATCATCTACAGAAGAGAGTCCAGCTGCAGTCAAGTAGTGGAAACTGTAGTATGTGAACCGTGATTGGCCACTACATTTACATTACATTTATGGCATTTAGCAGACGCTCTTCTCCAGAGCGACTTACAAAGTGCTTTGCTATTTACCCAAGAAAAACCTCAGCTAGTTAGAATAGACCAATAATTCAAAGATACCTTTAAGCTAAAACACACCCACACAAATGACTCGTATAAACCATCAGACAGGGTGTTTTATCACAGTTATATATATATATACACATACATCTTTCAAGTTGTTCTCATTCTCAATTTTTCCCCTCTTTGTCCTAAACTTGTGTTTCTTTTAGTGTTTATTTTACAGATTGTTTCTTTATAGAGTGTTTCTTTACAGAGTGTTTCTTTATAGAGTGTTTCTTTTAGTGTTTCTTTATAGTGATTATTTTACAGTGTTTCATAACAGAGTGTTTCTTTCACAGAGTGTTTTTTTTACAGAGCGTTTCTTCAGTGTTTATTTTACAGCATTTCTTCGTGGTGTTTATTTTACAGTTTATTTTACTTTGTAGAGTGTTTCTTTTAGTGTTTCTTTATAGTGTTTATTTTACAGTGTGTTTATTTTACAGTGTTTATTTTACAGAGTTTATTTTAGAGTTTTCCTTTTACATACTGCTTCTTTATAGGGTGTTCATTTTACAGTGTGTTTCTTTACAGAGTGGTTCTTTACAGAGTGTTTATTAATAGAGTGTTAATTCTTACATGAACGGTTGCAACTGTAACAACTGTAATTTCCCACCTGGGATTAATAAAGTATTTCTAATCCTGATTCTGATGAAGCAGAACATGCAGGTCATCACAGCAATTTCTGATCCATCCAAAAATGAACCGGACTGAAGTTCTTTCTGCAGTTGGTCTTTTTAGACCCATCAGAGTTTGTTTGAACGCGGACCAAGACTGACCTTCTCAGCAGGTCTTTGGCCACCTGGGCTCACAAGGCATTGCTCGAACTTGTCCTACTGAAGCGAGGTATATACAAACTGCCCCATAGTTTGACCTGCAGGTTCTGGTCAGGGTCCATCGCTTGTTAGGGGACCAGCAGGAGAAACCATGAGGGAGCCGTGGAGGATGAAATGCACACTTCCATATTCACCACAGACAGCTGTGTGGCACATGTTCACAAAGACCGAAGTCACCCGCTAATAGAGTCCATTCAGCACCCCCAATCACTCCCTTCAATCCAACAGCTGCTGCAGATCTCCTTCAGAATGAGCTCTTCAGCGTTCTTTCTTTAGAAACCAAGTGGAGATGCTCCGTCTGAAAGGGTGCTGACAGGGACGTTAGGACCTGGCATGTGGTTCGGTTAAAAATGTGCTTTAATGCTGTATTTATAACCCTGAGAAAACTGCTGATCATTCTCCCAGTGAGACCCAGCGGGAACTGATTAGCATGACTTCATCTGCAGGTTCCTTCAAGCTTCCATTTATTATCAGTTTATGATCAGGCACAGAAATCTGATATCCTGGACGAACATCTGAACCGATGCTGATCGGATTAATCAGACTATGAACCATATGATGCTCACAGACCTCCACAGATCAACTGATATGGTGCAATACATCATTTTGGGGGTCTCCCAAATTAAAAGCTTCCTTAGTGCCACAGGTGCGACCCAACATCTTAGTGTTTATTTACAGTGATTATTTATAGAGTTTATATTCTACAGTGTTTCTTTTACAGTATGTTTATTTACAGTGTTTATTTTACAATGTGTTTTTTTATAGCATGTTTATTTATAGCATATTTATTTATAGTGTTTATTTTATAAAGTGTTTATTTAGTGTGTTTATAGCAAGTTCATTTATAGAGTGTTTATTTACAGAGTGTTTACTTTTGTTTTAGGTTTGTTTTATAAAGTGTTGTACAGTGTTTGTTTATAGAGTGTTTATTTTATAAGGTGTTTATTTAGTGTGTTTATTTATATCATGTTTATTTTACAGAGTTTTTATTTTACAGAGTGTTTACTTTTGTTTTACGTTTGTTTTATAAAGTGTTTTATAAAACAACAATGTTGTCTATTTATTTATAGTGTGTTTATGTACAGTGTTTTTAGAGTACATCATTTTTAGCTTCCTTTAAATGGGGGGGGGGGGGGGTGGGGTGTCACAGACTGGTCAAAAGGCTGTATTAATAACTTACTATTTTACCAAACAGATGTAGCTAACAATAATGGAAGCTGATCAGCCAAAACATTAAAACCACAGACAGCTGAAGTCAATCACATTGATGGTCTGGTGGATCTACATATTAAGCAGCGAGTGAACGGTCAGTTCTTGAAGGTTATGAAGGTGTTGAAGCGGGAAAAATGGACAAGCGTAAGAATCTGAGACACTTGGACAAGAACCAGACAGTGATGTTCTAGACAATGACTGGGTCAGAACATCTCCAGAACAAAACCTCAGGCAGCCGTTTCTGGGCACCGCAATGATGCTCATGGAGGCACCACCGCACATCTTCCAGGACGTAGAGGATCTGCTGCTCATGTCTAAAGGTGTATCGATACCACAGGTCATCTTCAGAGGTCTCGTGGAGTCCATTGCTTGACAGTTCAACTCTGGTGTTTCGGTGGAATGACTAACTGGGAGCTATACAATATTGGGCATGGTTTTAATGTTTTTGGCTGTTCTGTGTATGTGGTTATCTCCACTAGCAGCATCATCGTGAGCCTTTATGGAATGGAAAAGCCGCTGGAGAGTGTGGAATTAGTAAGGAACCAGTAAGGAACCGATAAGGAACCAGCGAGGATCTGCTGATACATTAAGGTAAGCGAACGTCTCCGCAGGCCTTCTCTCCCCGCAGTGTTTTCATTAAGAGCAGCCAAGTCATTTCCGAGAGACGGAAAGTTACACTGCAAACACAAAGGAGTGATGCTTCAGTGAGAACAACCAAACAGGCCCTCAGGCCCTCAGGCCTCTCCAACAAAGCCTAGACCTTTAAAACACTCCCACACACTGAAGTCCCTCAGACTTAGACACTCATGAGGGTCTCAAATGAACCCTCCCGGGGGACTAGACTATAAAAGACGGTGAATATACTTCTGTAGTCAGAATACACACACACACACACACACACACACACACACACATATATATATATACACATATACACACACACACACACACACACACACACAGGCACAAATAAACAACAAAAAAGGAAGTGCAAGTACAAAAAGGTGACAGAAGACCACAGTACAAATGGAAGTGGGCGAGAGACACAGGCAGACAGAGAGTCCACAAACCCTCTCAGGAGTTCCTTCAGGACATCGTCATTCTAAAGTCTACATGAAACCTACCAAAAAAACTCTTAAACAGCTTCAAACACTAATTAGAATACTCAATTTTAATCTATACTTATTAACGCAATAATTAAGTTCAAGTACACTATGTCCAAATATTTATGGACACCCCTACTAATGAACGCATTCAGCTTCTATACGTTGCACCCATTGCCAACACACACACACACACACACACACACACACACACACACACACACACACACACACACACACACACACACACACAGCTTGTCTAGTGCCTGTAAAGAAGCTTGGCCAGTAGAATGGGACTCTCTGGAGAAGATGAACACCATGACCCTATTGGCTCCATGCTGCCTAATGCCAGGCGTGGGCTAGAGGGGTATAAAGCCCCCCAGCATTGCGCTGTGGAGCAGTGGAGGAACTGTGCTCTCTGGAATGATGGATGGTGGAGCTCCATCCAGTACTTTTGTTTGGGATGAGCTGGGGAGTTGGTGTTGATGATGATGATAAGGTGAGGTGATGATCATCATCATCCAACATCCTGACCTCACTAACAACGCTTGTGTCGCTGAATGCAATCAAACCTTTAGAGCAATGTTCCTCCAAAATCTAGTACAAAGCCTTCTTCCCTGGACAGTAAAAACAGTCACTCCAACAAACCATTTAAAAACTGATTTCAGAAGAAACAAGCAATCAGAACAAGCAGGTGTCCCAATACTTTTGTCAATTTACTGTACTGTAGCTTCCTGGCTTCAGAGTTAAAGCTGTAAGAGCCAGTGGCCATTGCCCTGCTACTGAGTATCTGTATCTGTATACTGGCTGGATAACTCAGTGACTCCTAATGTTGAATCAAGCCGCTAGCGCTTGGCGCGATTAATTAAGCAGTAATTGTTCTTAGCCAATTAAATTAAACGGCTTTAATTAAAGTGAGAACCTCAGAAGATCTGCAGCTGCAGTCCTTCATAAAAGAACCTGGATCAGGATGATATTTACATCTACTGTGATGAAGAAGTTCTACAGATGATAATCAATCAATCGATTGATTGGTCTAAACTGACATCATCAGTCAAGGTTACATCCAAACAGCTTAAGTAGGCCAGTCTACTGGCACTATGGCTACCCCCCGTCCCGCACTACAGGTGTGACCCAAAATCAGGTGCCACTTTGAATCAGGCCGCCTTCCTGGCACCTGAGCTTAGTGAGACCAAACAAGCTCCATACCACTTGTTGTCCTCATTCTGTTCCAGAAACTGGACCAGCTCGGGACGTCATTACAGAACCCAGCTGGACTGGACTGGAACTACAGCGATATCAGGGCGGTAACGATCTGCTATCTCCTGAAATGAGCTTCACATGAACAGCCTTACCTGTAGACTCTAACATATACATAATTCTACAGTACGTCTATAATAATCCATAGGACAAAAGTATTTGGACACCAGCTTGTTCATTGCCTCTTCTGAAATTAAAAGTATTAAAGGAGTTGATCCCGCTTTTGTTGGAGTAACTGTCTCTACTGTCCAGTGAAGAAGACTTTCTACTAAATTCTGGAGCAGGGCATTGCTGTGAGGATTTGATTGCATTCAGCAACAAGAGCAGCGTTAGTGAGGTCAGGATGATGATGATCATCACCTCACCTCATCATCATCATCATCCCCAACTCATCCCAAACAAAAGTACTGGATGGAGCTCCACCACCATTCATCATTCCAGAGAACACAGTTCTTCCACTGCTCCACAGCTCCTTAATGCTGGGGGGCTTTATACCCCTCTACTAGCCCACGCCTGGCATTAGGCAGCATGGAGCCAATAAGGTCATGACATGAGTCCTTTTCTATTGGAAGTACTTCTTCTCTACAGGGACTAGACAAGCTGCGTGAGTGTGTGTGTGAGTGTGTGTGTGTGTGTATTTGCATATCTGTGTCAGCAACTGGTGCAACTTAAAGTGGCTGAATGCATTCATTAGAAGAGGCGTCCACATACTTTTGGCCATTTATTACTATTACTATGATCTTTTATGTAAATGGCATCACTCATTCATCTCACTCTTGGCCACGTGCATCGAGCTGCCGTCAAGGTGCTGGTGCTTGCTGTGTGTGTGTGTTTGTGTGTTTTTGTACTGGAGGGCCCTCCCAGTCCCCCTAGCTTGCGTCAGACCCTGTTTGGCACCCGCTGTTTGAGTGATGCCTCTCATTACGGCAGGCCTGGTTCCTCACCCTGCCAGCTGTGGGTTCGCCCGTCCCCCCAAATCCTGCAGCGCCACTCGTCCTCCCTCGGGCGCAGCAGACACGCCGAGGTCCTCCAGGTAGATTTCAGTCTCTGGGCTGAATTTTAATCAAGTCAAGCTTCTTGCCTTCAGTCTCGTCGCCCGGGTCCAAAAGTTTGTGGACACTGCTTCTAATAAATGCATTCAGCTACGTCAAGTTGCGCCCACTGCCGACAGAGACATGCAAATACACACAAAACAGCTTGTCTAGGCCCTGCAGAGAAGTACTGCCAAATGAATAGGACTCTCTGGAGCAGATAAGCCTGATGAACCTAGCACCATGCTGCCTAATGCCAGGCGTGGGGTAGAGCAGTTGGGACCAAGATGTAGGATGTTGGGAATTTTTTTTTTTTGCACAATATATTGTTCCAGAAATAATAAAACAAACAATATTATTGTCATTTTATGCCACATATATAATTACAATATATCAACATGCACCTGCAGCCTTTTAAAAAATATTTTTAAATGATTTTTAATTCATTCTAAATACTCAGACACTGGAATTGGAAAATTTATAAATAAAATAAAATAAAATAAAATAAAATAAAGTTCAAGTTAATGGACTCTGTACTGAGTAGACACAGTAAGCAGCATCAAGGTGAGATTAAATGACTGAAGGCTGACCAAAATGCTGGATGGACTAAGTAGATCCACTACACAGCTTTCTAGGGATCTCAGCTGCTTCAGGTGGTATTGTGATAGCCATTACTCCTGTTTGACTAACTGCTGGGTTTAGGCTGCAGCGTCCAGCCCCCAAAACCAACACATCCCCTACAGCTCAGGCCTTAACAACACACATGGAGCTCTGCTTCCATCTAGTGGCTGAAATCCATAAGCACAGATCAGCCCATGCAAGTTAACAGTCAATGTGCCTGTGAATACAGAGTGTGTGAGATCTGTGATATTTACTATTCATATCTGTACACACACATTATACGGACAAAAGTATTGGGACACCTACACATTCCACCTACAGGAGCTTTTATTAGACATCCCATTCTAAACCCATAGGCATTAATAAAATCTGGAGCTGGTCCTCCTTTGCTCTAAGCTCTACCAGCAGCAGCAGGTCTGGAGCTCAGTGTAGCAACCATTTGGAACACATTAGCAACAAGCTAAAATACCATAGTGACCTCCATAGCAACCACCGGCAACATCTTAGCAACCACCTGAAATACCATAGGTAGTTGGTGCAGCAATAATCTGGAATACCTAAGCAACAAGCTGAAATACCATAGTGACCCACATAGCAACCACCAGCAACATCTTAGCAACCACCTGAAATACCATAGGTAGTTAGTGTAGCAATCATCTGGAACACCTTAGCAGCAAGCTGAAATACCATAGTGACCTCCATAGCAACCACCGGCAACATCTTAGCAACCACCTGAAATACCATAGGTAGTTAGTGTAGCAATCATCTGGAACACCTTAGCAACAAGCTAAAATACCATAGTGACCTCCATAGCAACCACCGGCAACATCTTAGCAACCCCATGAAATACCATAGGTAGTTGGTGCAGCAATCATGTGGAACACCTTAGCAGAAAGGTGAAATACCATAGTGACCCACATAGCAACCACCAGCAACATCTTAGCAACCACCTGAAATACCATAGGTAGTTAGTGTAGCAATCATCTGGAACACCTTAGCAGCAAGCTGAAATACCATAGTGACCCACATAGCAACCACCAGCAACATCTTAGCAACCACCTGACATACCATAGGTAGTTAGTGTAGCAATCATCTGGAACACCTTAGCAGCAAGCTGAAATACCATAGTGACCCACATAGCAACCACCGGCAACATCTTGGCAACCACCTGAAATACCATAGGTAGTTGGTTTAGCAATCATCTGGAACACCTTAGCAGCAAGCTGAAATACCATAGTGACCTCCATAGCAACCTGGTAACCTAACTGGTAACCCTAAAGCAATAAAATATGGAAAACTTTAATAAATGGAATCATAGTAAATTTAATTTACCATTTTAAGAAAAAAAAACAATTTGATGTCAATATAAAGTAAAGTAAATATTTAATGCAAAATAAGTAATTGCATAATTATTCACCCCCTTTAAAGTGACTGACCTACTTTAACAGAGGTCCAGCAGGCCGGTGGTGCTAGCAGCAAGTCTTGCAGTGAGTGCGTCTCGCGTCCCAGGTGAGTGTAGTAATAAGACACCTGTCTGGCTGTTCTGGCTCCACCCCTGGAGTTCAGTTAATTATCATTAAACATGCAGGAAAATCCCAAACCACTTCTACCACTAAGAAGATCCTAATCCTAATGTCCTCCTGAGGACCCCTGGAATCGACTTTACAGTGAATAAGCCCCACGTCTCCCAAAACATGGGGAGCTCTGACTGCAGCACCCGGTGTCAGCACTAGAGGGGGTTCTTGCACCAGCCATGTGCAATTAAAGCTTATCCCAGTTCAGTGGGTCTCAGTGGCAGTCCTGGTGACCTGGTGTTCTGCCCTCTTTTTTTTATGCCCCTGCTGTAACACACCTGCCCCCGCTCACGGTGAGCTTAATCATTACCCAGTCAGGTGGATCGGTGGATCAGGTGTAGCTAGAACAGGAAAATAACCCAAACTGTGGGTCGACAGGTACAGCAGAAAACCCCCAACACCTTTCCCCCCACTTTCCTTTCCTTGTTCATCTAAACCAAGGGCGCCAATACTTTTGGAAGGTGCTGTATCTGCAGCTCAGGCTGCTTTAGGCAGCAGACTACTTCACTGTAGTCCACAGAACTGCCTTTCATAATACTGTACAGAACAGAGCTGCCCAAAAGCATCATCTCGTAATGGTAGAGCGAGCTTTACACTGAACACTCTCTCTCTCCAGGATGATCTTATTGAAATAGTAGCAAAACAGCAGTTGCTATGGTATTTCAGGGGGTTGCTAAGATGTTGTCTGTGGTTGCTATGACGGTCACTATGGTATTTCAGCTTGTTGCTAAGGTGTTCCAAATGATTGCTACACTAACTACCTATGGTATTTCAGGGGGTTGCTAAGATGTTGCCGGGGGTTGCTATGGAGATCCCTATGGTATTTCAGCTTGTTGATAAGGTGTTCCAGATGATTGCTACACCAACTACCTATGGTATTTCAGGGGGTTGCTAAGATGTTGCTGGTGGTTGCTATGGATATCACTATGGTATTTCAGCTTGTTGATAAGGTGTTCCAGATGGTTGCTACACTAACTACCTATGGTATTTCATGGGGTTGCTATGGCAGGTGCCAGATGGTTGTGAAACTGTCTCAGGTGGATGCGATGGCAGTCACTGTAATATTTCAGGGGGATGCTTAGGTGTTCTAGGTGATTCCTAAGGAGGTTGCTATGGTATTTCAGGTGGTTGCTAGGGTGTTGCTAAGTAGGTAAACAGGTTTGTAGTAATTTTCTTTATAACAGTCAGTCCAGACGGACTATATAAGGAAACTTTTCCGGACATTTTAAATGTGCTGCTTCTCTGATGTCACAAGAACTCATTTACATATCTCTACATTTAAGCCCCGCCCATTCATACTGCCATATTTCTGCTGTCACACAAAACCTTGTACCTCCACAATAGCAGCTACAGGAGGAGGACAATCCTTCTTAGCTTTCAATGGAAGTCTATATAATAGATTTTATTCAGGGTCAGTTTGGAGCATTTCTATTGGTCCGTTCATCATGAAATTCTGATACAATGTAAAGAACAACTCCAGACTCACATTATCAGAAAATCAAAAAGTGAAAAACGTCAAAATGGCAAAACAAGGCTTTTGCGTGTCGGCAGCGCTAAAAGCGCAAACCTGACCGAATAGCACTCCGTACAGCCCACGGTTCGTTATGCTCAACGGCAGAAGTGATTGACCCAGCGTCAAACAAACTCTGATAATGACATGAATCAATTATTCTGAGTGGGTTCCCACTTACCCGCGATGTCAAGCTCAAGTGTTCACTTCTCAACACAAACAGCGTAAACACGGAGACGATCATTATTCTGAACTGGACACAGCTGTGTATTAAACAACATCTGACCATCATGACATCATGAATAACTGCAACCACTGGCAGAGCTTACATAACGGCCCTCATATCCGAGGTTAAAGGCTGGGCCAGGGCCGAGGCGTTAAGTCCTCTTAATAAGGGCCCAGAGGGGACAATAAACATGCCACAGCTGCCCTGAAATGCTGGTTCCCAACCAGACTGCTAAGCGACCGGCTGCGGACTGCTGGATGGACTTTTGGCTGTGGTGTGTAATCAGTGTTGGGATTTCTACAGGTGACCCATGTTGGCCTGGTGTGAGCTAGAGTGTGTGTTCAGTGGCTTCAGTGCAACTTAATTCAGAGAGGATATTAGATCAGGTTATACAAGTGTGAGGAAAAGAAAAGTGAAAGGAGGACACTCAAGCTTGACATTGGAGGTTGGTGGGAACTCAGTCGGGAAAACTGGTTTATTTTGTTGTTTATAGTTTGAGCAGAATGATATACAGTGTATCACAAAAGTAAGTACACCCCTCGCATTTCTGCAGATATTTAAATATATCTTTTCATGGGACAACGCTGACACAATGACACTTTGACACAATGAAAAGTCGTCTGTGTGCAGCTTATATAACAGTGTAAATTTATTCTTCCCTCAAAATAACTCAATATACAGCCGTTAATGTCTAAACCATCGGCAACAAAAGTGAGTACACCCCTAAATTTCCAAATTGAGCACTGCTTGTCATTTTCCCTCCAAAATGTCATGTGACTCGTTAGTGTTACTAGGTCTCAGGTGTGCATATGGAGCAGGTGTGTTCAGTTTTGTAGTACAGCTCTCACACTCGCTCATTCTGGTCACTGAAAGTTCCAACATGGCACCTCATGGCAAAGAACTCTCTGAGGATCTTAAAAGACAAATTGTTGCGCTACAAGAAGATTGCCAACACCCTGAAACTGAGCTGCAGCACAGTGGCCAAGATCATCCAGCATTTTAAAAGAGCAGGGTCCACTCAGAACAGACATCGCTTTGGTCGTCCAAAGAAACTAAGTGCACGTGCTCAGCGTCACATCCAAATGATGTCTTTAAAAGATAGGCGCAAAAGTGCTGTCAGCATTGCTGCAGAGATTGAAGAGGTGTGGGGGGGTCAGCCTGTCAGTGCTCAGACCATACGCTGCACACTACATCAACAGGAGAGTTAAGGAAGTTCTGAAAAATAATGGTGGCCACACACACTAAGGGGTGTACTCACACGAAAAGCACACAGGAATAAAAAAAAAAACACCCCTAAGAACTTCATTCAGAATTAGTGGGCGGAGCTAAACTGTGGTAGTAGTTGCCATAGCTTATACCTCCATAATAGCAGCTTTACAGGAGGTTTGAAAGTCTTAGCTTCCAATGGAAGTCTATATAATAGATTTTATTCAGGGTTAGTTTGGAGCATTTCTATTGGTCTTGTCATCATGAAATTCTGATACAACATAAAGAACTACTGCCAGATTTACATTATCAAAAGATCAAAAAGTGAAAAATGGCGACACAAGGCTTTTGCACATCAGCAGCGATAAAAGCGCAAACCTGACCGAAGAGCATTCCGTACAGCCCACGGTTCGTTATGCTCAACAGAACAGCAGAAGTGATTGACAGATGTGACGAAATATTGCAGTGAAATCGAGTCTTTAAATATTGTGATCTAACATTTTTTTCATATCGCCCAGCTCTAGCTGAGATGGCACTATGGCATAGGAGAAGCACTTAGGAATTAGAAACACCCCTGAGAACTTCGTTCAGAATTAGTGGGTGGAGCTAAAGTGTGGTAGCAACTGCCATAGCAACCACCTGGAATGAGCACCGGGAGCATTAGGTTTCCTTCTCGCTTCCTTCCATCATGATCAACCGAGTCTGGTCTTCTTCTGATGGTAGATGCTGTACTTTGACCTCAGCTGTGGGGAGATCTACCTGCTACCCTGACGACCTTTTAGGACCATTGGAGACCTCTTTACTCATCCTGTGGGTTGATGCTCTGCTCTTAGGCTGAACTTGCTGGTCATGTTGGTCAGCTGTTCCTCTTGTAGATGATTTAGTGGACAGTGGAACAGCGGCTGATTTCTAACTGTTCTGAGATCTGTTTAAACCCCCTTTCATCTACAGACTCCTCTACAACATCTCCACCCTTCTTTCTGAAGGCCCCAGAGAGCTCTCTGGATCTGGCCATGATGGTGATCTTCACCCCTCACTTCAACTTTAATCCAGATCAGACCAGACTAAATGTCTGAGGTTTAAATAAGACTCCAGACTCCTCCAGAATAATCCTCTTCGACCATGTTCTGATCATCTGCAGCTGAGTCTAATTCTACACATTTGAGGTAGGAATAAATGTAGTTTGACTCATATACACTTATATGGACAAAAGTATTGGGACACGCCTCTTAATCACTGAATTCAGGTGTTTGTAATGGAAATTTACACTTCTATTAATTCTATTTTTTTAATGATGATTAAAGACGTTTCCTCAGGTGTGTGAGTTTAGTTAGATGACCTCCATCTCTCAGTGCTGATCTCATGAAGATCAGATCTCCAGATGTTTAACTAGGATCAAAAAGACAAAGGTTTTCAGGTTTTCATCCGATGGCATCGCTTTACCTCCCAAATGTCCAAACACACAACTGTAAGAGGACTGTAAGCGGCGTATGATTGATCCGCAACCCTCACCCAACGTTCACTGTACACTGTATGTAGAACCATGTTCCACTTCAGTGACAGGCTCTGGTGCTTCTCCTGGAGAGAATTTGGATTCAGCGTTCTTACCTGGCGCTCAGAGGATCTGCTCTCATAAAGCTTTGTTATATAAAATTGTCAGAGCTATTTTTAGGCTCCTACATAAGTGCAAGGAGAATGTGATCTTAGATCTGCATCTCACGTCAACTCTACCCACACATCCTCTCCGCGGCATGGCTACAGGAGCGAGCTGCACTCACACAGAGAGACTCAGTGCACGGGGTGGCGGACGAGGGAACGAGAGGAACCTCAGAAGGAACCTCAAAAAGCAGAGAATTTAGGTTTGGAAGAACCGGCATGTGTAAGACTCCTCTCTTCCTTTGACTAGATAAGCTCCTCATTTTCCACCTCTCCTTTCTGCTCCTGTGACGTTCTCACACCCCACTACCTCCTCGTTCACTGCCTGCCAATAATATCAGCCAATCAGAAACAGCCGTTTATCATGATCAGCAAAAATGTCACTCAGAATGATGATATTTACAGTACTGGAGTCTAAGTCTGGGACCATACACAACGCAGGAATTGACTGATGATGGCTGGATAAATAGGTAGACAGACAGACAGACCTATAGATCTAGAAAAGGGTGTTTTACAGCAAACCCATATTAGGGCTGCCACAATTCATTTCCTATCGATTAATTTGGCAATTATTTTGTGGACTAGTTGTTTAATCTAAATGTTTCATTTCCCTCCAAAAAAGTTGAAAAATCAAGCATTTAAAATTGCTTTTATTTTGACAGAACTGTAATATAAACATTTGCATATTAACCTATTACTGTAGGTTAAGCAAGAGCTTCAGCATAAGTCAGCATAGTGGAATGCAGTGGGGTGTTTATACCCCTTATTAAAGTGTGTGTGTGTGTGTGTGTGTGTGTATTTATACCTTATCCTATACAAAGAACTGTGCTTAAAATAACAGCAGACTACAGTCATTGGACATGGCTCATATATATACACACACACACACACACACACACAGGCAACACCATCCAGCTTCATGGTGTTTGACTGTGTGATCAGTGGCTGTTTTTTTTAATAACATGAAGAACTTAACTTAAGGTTTTATGGGCCAGAAAATTCAGACAATTCACATCACAAGTTACGCTAATATCAAATAAAATGATCTCTGGAGAAATGGGGACCAGCTTATAACGTGGCGCATGTTCAGCGTTGGCGTCATTGACTAATCTCCCTATATTAGACTTATCGGTTAGCCATGAGGCCTCCAAGCCTGTCTTGCGGTCACATAATTCAATAGGGAGTGTTTCTAGTTGGGTCTACCAGTGGCACAGCTGCTTTAAGGTTTGTTCTACTTTCAATAGGTTGTTAGTTTGATTCCCAGCAATTCTACAACCAAAACATTTATTCAATTATTACAGTACAAATGATTTTCACAGTTTTGTTGGTGATATATAAATATATATTTAAGAGTTTATCGTCATGTTCACAGCAGAGACAATCGTTTATACTGTACAATGAAATTCTTACTTTGCAGTGCCTCCATTTACAGACAATCTTTATATTTACATTTACATTTATGGCATTTAGCTGGCGCTCTTATCCAGAGCGACTTACAAGGTTACTCGTATTACAGAGGAGAGCCAACGTAGTGTTAGGAGTCTTGCCCAAGGACTCTTATTGGGAATTGAATCCTGGTCTCCCACATGGTGTGGTAGCTCAGTGGCAGGTAGTGGTGTTATCTGTTGCGCCACACCAACCAATATTTAATATATATATATATATATATATATATATATATATATATATATATATATATATATATATATATATATATATATATATGCACAATCACTTTACACATGCATATCCATACAATACTCTTATATTCCTTTACTTTCTATACTTAGTGTTTTTCTTTTACTTAACTTGTAATATATGAATATATTTATGATATTATAAGATCTATTTTTAGAGTAATACTTAAGATTGCCTATAAATGTGGAGGAACTGCTATATAGTATACAGTATATAGTATAAATTGCACTGTACAGTGTAAACAATTGTTTCTGCTGTTCACATGACAAACTCTTAAATCTTATATATATTATAAATTATAATTTAAATATTATATAAATAATAAAATAGGATATTTTTCAGGCAAAATAGTACTGTCACAGTAACACAGGCTATAAAATCTGCATTACTGCCATTATCTTAATGTTAATCACTCTTATCCTACAGTTACTGCATTACTGCACCATTCTTCATTTCACACGTTTACACTGCTGTGTTTACACACTGTTTAATCTGTATAGAGCTGCATACCGCTATTCTGAGAATAACACTATAAAACACACTGTACAGAAATGTCCTGGTATAGTCTGTGTATACTGTGTGTACTACTGTTCTCTGTGTATTGTGTACTGTCTGTATATTTTATGTAGAGTAGCTGTATACTGTTAACACTATATTCAATTTGGAACCTGCTGATATGCAGTCGGATTATTTACAGTCTCTCTCTATCTGGTCTTTACTCGGATCTTCCTATTGAATGAGTGAAAGTTACACACAGAGCCTTTCTAAAACCCAATCAGCACTCTACCTAATCCTTCACACTAACACTCAACCAACGCACACCCGTACGAAGCAGCAGCCAATCGCTCACAGCGTACTCTCAGCCCACCTGCATTGAACTGCATTGAGCACTAGAGGGGGTCACCAAGGACCAAGGATTGCCCATCCCAATCTGATCATCTGCTCACCATGTTTTTGGACTGTGGCAGGAAACTCCACCAGGATGGGGACTTGAACCCAAGCATGCTAACCACCAAACCACTGTGCAGGCCAGTCTTAGTACTAGTGCCTATTCTTATTTCCCATTAGTGTTCCTAATAATAATGCTCTTCCACTGTGTGGTACTGTGTGCATGTGTGTGTGCATGTGTGTGTGTGCTGGGGTGTGCAGATATACAGCTCACCAGCACAGAAGACAGTGAGCTCTGAAAAACAGAGGCTTTAGATTCTACTCCTAAAAATATCTATTGCACCTTGAGAAGACCACAGTGAGTCTCTCTCTCTCTCTCTCTCTCTCTCTCTCTCTCTCTCTCTCTCTCTCTCTCTCTCTCTCTCTCTCTCTCTCTCTCTCTCTTGCTTACTCTCTGCCTCCCCCTCCCTCTGCTACTCAGAGGAGCTCGCTTTACTGATCAGAGGCAAGGCTCACAATGACTGTGTGGGAGGGAACAGGGCTCTGTGCTTCAGTCTGAAACTTTTCTGTTGGGCGAGCGAGCGAGCAAGCGAGAGCTCTTCTCGGCTTAATCGCCCGCCACGCAAACAAAGGGCCTCCGCCGGAAAGGGCGCAGCGCTACAGCGGATGCAGATGTGTTTGCGGCGCGCGCTACCTGAATCATTATGCTGGTTCAATTACGGGTTCTGTTCCACCAGCACAGCTCTGTTTAAGCTGTGAAAGACGAAGCGTAGTTTCTTGTGAAGGCCACACAGGAGACACACACACACACACACACACACACACTCTGATCAATCAAAAATCCTGTGTAGTGTTTACAGCGTTGCTGTTTCGTCGTTGGCTACAGATACTGGCCGGGCTAATTAGCGATCGCAGCCTGAGGACCATCTGAGGACCACCTGAGGACCACATTCTTCCGCCATGCTGCCTGATGCATTGCTGGTAAGGCAGTGGCAACAGTGGCAGGAAAAACCCCTCTCAGATCAAGAGGAAGAAACCTTGAGAGGAACCAAGGCTCCAAAGGGGAACCATCTTCCTCTGGTGGACCTCTGGAACCTCTTTGTTGGTGCAGGGCTGTGTGCTTTCTTTTTTACCCTGTCAGGAAACAGACACACTAAATGGGCAGCGAGCACACATATACCTGGGGAGGTGGGCAGCCACCCAGTGGAACTTACACCTAGTGGGAGCAGTTGAGGGTTACTTGCCTTGCTCAAGGATGCTTCATTTGTGTCCCGTCAGATCCAGGGTTTAAACCGGTAACCTTCAGGCGCACTGCTGCCCCCAGGGTGGCAACTTTGCAGACCTGGGCATCAAACCCACAACCTTGTTATTAATAACTCACTGATCCACCCACTGATATTCAGTTCTGTAGTAGAGATCTGAACCTTTCCATCAAGAGGAAGTTATTGGGTCTTCGGCAGACTCACATCTCTAAGACCAAAAAAATGGTTCTTCACAGAACCCAAAGTGGTTCTTCATTTCATCTTCTTGCCCCCTGGGTTCAGTACGGTTTGGTCAAGTGCAAAAGCTTTTTTTTAGAATCAGAATCAGAAAAACATTATTGATGCCAGGAGGGAAATTGCAGTTGCAATCTTTATGTAAGAATAAACACTCAATAAATAAAAATGAACACTATCAAATGAATGTAATTTTGTTTTTAAATATATACATGTATATAAATTATATGAATATAGTAAAGTGTCACAGTGGTAGACAATAAATCTGAGAAATTATTGAACACATTAAATTGAATTACTGTACTATTATTATTGCACATTACAGTATAAAAGTATCATTTGAGCATTGCACAGATGAGTCACACACACTGAAGGAGGAGTTATAGCGTTTGATGGTCAAGGGTAGAAATGACCTCCTGTGGCGCTTTCTGGTGCATTTCGGTGGAATGAGTTTTACAATCAATGTGCTACTGTCTCATCACTGTATTGTAGAGTTGGTGGGAGCCATTTCTAACCCATGTGGTACATGGAGTGGAACGAAATTGAGATCTCAAGGTCCCAGTTACACCCAAAGAGCAATTATACATAAGACAAAAATAGGAAAAGTGGCAAAGCAGAGAATCACAATATGAGTGTAGCAGCATGAATGACTGTTCAAGCAGGCCATGAAGCACAATCCTAGGTCCTACTACTGTATGCAGACTTACTGTGCAGAGTGTTACTAGTCTCTACAATGAACCCCAGGAAGACCACACTTCCCTCAGTGGTCCCTAAGTCTGGCATAGCCTACACAAATTACAGCTTCACAAAATGAGCTGGTCACTCACTCAGCATTTCCTGCGAGAGCTTAATCAATACTAGGCCAGAGCAAGGGTACTGTAAGTAGGTAGACCTGCAGGAGCATGAGCAGAGGTGCTGACGTTCTGGCCTGCCTAGGAAACTTCAACAGAGACTCGATAATGCTCCCAATACTTAAGACTAAAACTCGGAACTCATTTCCAGTCCTCTCGTTCCCACTGCTTTACACTCCCCACCCCTCTGAGGTCCTCATTACATGAATTGGCCACCATTTCAGTCCTTTCAGCGCGGCACTCTCCAACAATGGTGCTATTCCTCGCCGAAATAACTCATCAAGTGCGTTTGGCTGCTGAGAGCAGGCTAATAGCGGCTTTGATCGGGAAACAGAAAAACGAACTCCCTCGCATGCCCTCTCTCTCCCTCTCTCTCTCACTCTCTGCCTCGCTGTCAGTCTTCCCTGTCCCATATATCTCGACTATGAAGCGCCTCTCTCTTCAGCGCGCAAAGCAAAGCCTGCCGGGCGGCCGGATCTTAGGCTGGGACGCTCTTGCTCTTGTTGACAGCAGACAGCTAATAATGCATGATAAGTGGGAGCCCGGAGCACTGCGGGTTTCCCTCCGAACTCTGCAGCCACTGTAATCAGCCGCCTGGCTTCCTTCACACGTTTGATCTGAAGGGAAAACAGACGTGTAGTCTGTTAGTGGCTAGTGGCTAGGTGCCTTATCGGGCCCAGACAGGGGCTCCCAGCGGTGAGACCGAAGCTTTCTTCGGCAGTGCACTCCTCTGCACTCTGAAGAGAGCCGTGCCAGGCTGCCACGAGTCGGGAGGAGCAGAGGGGTTCGGGAATTGGATGGCGGGGTTGCATGCTCGCGATGGAGCCGAGCGAGAGGAAAACAATGAGGATGAGAGTGATGGAGTGTGTGAATGTATTACTGAGAGTGTGTGTGTGTGTGTGTGTGTGTGTGTGTGTGTGTGTGTTCACACGGGGGTAACTAAGGATTGCCGAACCTTTGGGGCAGAGGGACTAGTGAGAAAGGGAGCGTGAAGGAGACAATAAGCAAAGACTTTGCAGGAGGCAGGCCAGCAAACTCAAATATCACTTCAGGGGAAGATTGTGGAGCTTATTTTTGGAGTTCCTTTCTGAACAATGGCAGAAGCATTTGCCTGGCATGGTGGGTAACATGATACACAATCCAACAAACCAAAAGGACATCAATCGGGGTGGGTTCTGGACTGGTTTCTGGACTGGTTTCCGGCGGGGTCTCTGCCTTTTCCCCTGATCCACCCACTGATGTTCATTTCTGGAGGAGAGATGTGAGATTTAAATGGATGAAGAACCTTTCCATCAAGAAAAAAAATCTTGGGGCTTCATCACACTCACACATCTCTGACAAAAATGCTTCTTCATGGAACCAAAAGTGGTTCTTCAAACAGGTCTTCTTGCCCCCCTGAGTTCAGTACGGTTTGGTCAAGCTGTTTTCAATAGAACTGATCTCTAGTCCTGCTGAAATCTGGTCTTTGAACCATGAACCTAGGTCCTTCTCCTTCTCCAATGAACCCCCAGATAGACCACACTTCCCTAAGTGGTCGAGTCTGGCATGGCCTACACAAATGAACCGGGGCGTGTCCAGAAACCCTAAAAGTGACCTGGCAACTGATTTTGGGATGCCATCTTGCCGCCTGTCCAAATGTTGGAGGAGACTAAAGAAATACCCACCAAAGCAGCTTCTGGCGAAGGAGATTTTGGAGTAACATCACTGCATGCATGCAAAACATCTGCAGGTATAGTCAGATCATTCTGCAGGTGATGGCAGATGAGCAGGTGTTCAAACATTCACAATGGACTGTGGAGTTCAATGGACAGTGTATATGTGCTGCATCTGTGCAGCAGCTGTGATTGGCTGAGAAGTATTAGGGGTGTGCTTCCAGCAACTGTTGTGATAGGTTCAGCACATCGATAGTCAACATCGTATTTGAAAGGAATCAGCGGTCCCATTTGCTCCTTCCTTTCCTTTGGGAGTGCAGGAGCAGAAAGGTTTCTGGATACCCCCCCCGGCCCACCACCCCCGATCCTGATGTGACAAGTAGGGATGGCTCGGTATCGGCCCATAATCGAGTTTCAAAATCAGAAAAGCAAAAGTGGCATCTCTGATGAATGTGTGTGTGATGACTATGATTATGATGATGATGGAGGTGGTGACGAAGGCCATGGCTCAACTGATATAATCTAAGGAGTTCAGTATTAGACAGGAGGCAGCAGGTGAGCAGTGAAGCGAATGATTGGAAGAAGAGAGTCTGGAGAAAAGGAACGACAATTTCTAAGACGTGAACCTGGAAGGGAGCAGAAGGCTAGCTTTCCATGCACACAGCATTGTAGGTCACTAAAACAATGGAGCTTTTTAAAATCTTTAAAAAAACACAAACAATACCAAGTTACATACATAATAATATATAAGCTAATATGTAATAATATTACATAATACTAAGTATTAATGTGTGAATGCGACCAAAGTGGATCCCCATTTATGTTTGAGGACACTAATGAGTATGTTGGCCATTTTTCTCAGAGTTTCTCAGAGTGAATTGTAAAGTGGACTCCGATCACCCATATTTTTAGTTGTCAGCCCCTCGGTATTGCGCCTCCCTTGGGGCAATGCCGAGCCGCCGCCCACAGGCTCACACGAGGACTTTTGTTTTGTGTTTCCATTCTGGTTTCGATTCTAAGACTCGGTTCATGTTCATTTACATCATGCGTGTTTGGTTCAGTGTCTTGATTCTGTTCCAGGTTGGGTCGGCCTAGCCGCTCTTGCCTAGTAGCTGGTTCCCCAGCTTAACCCCTGGTCTCAGGTCTGTTTGTTTTCGCCCTCTTGTTTTGTTTAATAATATACTTGCATTGAGTCTGGCCTAACCCGCCATGACATGACATCATAGTTTGCTACAGAATGGACCAGAATGCATTGCAAGTCTCTTTGTTACTAAGCAACAGCCAATGACGTTTGCTCAAATAAGCAAGTGATACATACAAGAAACTAAACGTGGTGAATTTCAGATAATCCCTAATGTCGTTTGTTAACAGTAGGCATAGGCTCCTCAACAACATTCTGGTCAACCATTATTCCAAATGAACAGCACAATGCTTCTATTGGCCTCTATTCGGTTTTCAGTGTGTGAAGATTTAAACATGGCTCAGACATGTTTGTTTAGGTGACAGAATTTGAGAGTCTTAAAAAAAAATAAAAGATAATAATAATCCAATAAGTGAAACTGAAAGGGGTCAAAAAGCTAACCTTCTAACTGATGATGAGGAAGTGTCCAAATACATTTGTGTTTTTGAAGCTACTTAGTGAACTAAACAGTCCCTCCTTATATAGCACAGCACTAATGAGGGAGTAGAGATCCATTTAGGTCACAGTCTGGGTGCTAACTCAACTGGAAATATCTCCATAATTCCAAAGATATGGATTTAATATAACGTTAATTCGAATGGAGTGAAACATTGGAAAAAAATCTCTTTGGGGCAAGATTAAAAAGGGAGGCAAAAACAAGGTGGAATAAAGATGAATTTCATGTCTTCCTAGCTGTTGCTTTTCCGTAAGCATCCTGTATTTCAATAGGGAGTGGAAACTGGAGTGGAAAGCTCCACTAGAGTACAGCCTCTCCCCTGTGATGGGGTTATTAGTAATCTGCCCATTTACTACTCCACTCAGCCACTTTCCTCTGCCCAGGGGTCAGGCCTGATCAGCTTCACTGTGGTGACTTACCAGAGAGGTTGCCAGACCATTTCCGATGAGAACAGACACACAAACCAAGCTGTGGAATTCAGAGAATGCCATGCCCATGCCTCTCGAATGACAAAGACTACGACAATACAACCCAGCCCACAGCAGCTGGCACTAGCTTTTATTTTCTGGCAGAAATTTCTGGTAAGGTCAGATTTGGGATATTTTGTGTGTATGAAACTCAATTGTATGCAATTTCTTAGAAAATCTCTCACCATTTTATTCCTTAAGGCATCTGACATCAAATTGAATTTGTATTATGGCCTCCTACTGGGCTGGCATGCTCAGATTTGGTAGATTTTTTAGATTTGTTTTTGGCGCTTGATGCCTTCAAGATATTTTGTTACATGGTGTTTAAAGCTTCAATTACTGACTCTTCCTAAGCAAACATGAACTTTCCTGTGCAGATGAAGTCAGCAAGACCTAAAAAAACATACGAAATCCGCAGCTGTCTCAGAACTTGCTCACCATTACCACCAGACCAAGGGGTTACCTCAGAACTGTATTCTCCAGACCTCTGGAGTCCTCTTTCCCTGAAGACCTGGAGGCTTGTCAACCTGTCTATCTGGCTGGCTGCCTGTTCGAGTTCCACGGTTTAATTTCTGCAAGGAAGAGCTGCTGACGGGACCAGAGTCTGCTCGTCAATTTGTTCCGCTTAGTGGAGACAGCCTGGTGGGACCGGGGTGGCCCACAGTGCACCAAGGAGAGGAGGGAAGGGGAAGGGAGGCGGCTGCAGACGGAGGGAGTGCTATGGTTGAACTGTTGATGCGCCTGGGAAACGTGCCTGCTACGTTCCAGAACTGCCTTCAAAACACTCCCAGCAGAGGCTGCAAGGCAGTGGCACGGCAGGATTGTTGGTTGCAGGGAAGTGGGTACAGGAGAAGTGTAAAGAGAGCTCTACCGGATCTATCAGGATCCTCTGCTGATCTCCTGAATCTTGCTGATTGGGTTTTCTTGGGTACATCCACAAGTGGAGATTCGGTTTGGAGGGTCAGAAAGCTCCAGTGGCTCCAGTAGAGTTTAGACGGCCTCAACTAAAGGCCTCATGGTGAAATCGGTGGGCGGACAGGTATGGATCACGGACCAAAAGGACAGGAGTCTGATTAGCTGCACACAAACCCACCATACTGTCCCACCGCTCTAATAGGCAATTCTAAAAATAGACCCGTACACACTCATGCTCGAGAGAGCTGGGAGTAGATCTGCGGTCAACTACGCTGGCAGTACACCGGCAGACAACACAGATGGCTCAAGGGCTACCGGAATGCCAGGTCACATGAGAATCAAACGCTGGCCGACACGAGTCTCAAACCCAGACACGCATTTGCTAAACAAACAACCCTTAAAAACACCAGAGTGTTTCCACACGGCCGCTAAATGCATGAACTGGATTATCCTCCACGGTCAGGAGCATCCTCTTCATTTGTTGGAGCTCTGCTGAGAATTCGCAGCTCCAGCCGCTACAGCCATATTACACGGTAATTCCCTCCCCAACAAGGTGCTGGCTCTCAGCCTGAGTCTTAGTCACGGCATTTAGACTTTTAGCAAGGCTAAAAAGAATAAGGTAGGATAAGGATGGCCTGTAGGATTAGGTGTGGCTTTCTGTAAGCATCATGCATGGCAAAAAGGGGGAAACTGGAGTGGAAAGCTCCACTAGAGTACAGCCTCTCCCCAGTGATGGTGCCATTAGTAATCTGCCCATTTACTACTCCACTCATCCAGCTCCCTCTGCCCAGGGGTCAGGTCTGATTAGCTTCACTGTTGTGGCCCACCAGGCCATTTCCAATGAGAGAGAACAAACACACAAACCAAGACTCCCAAACTTCCTTTCCTATCCGAAGCGGAGGATCTCTGGGCCACCATGACATCGCTAGGACTTTCGCTGAGTGAGTCAGGCAAGCAAGAAGTTCAAGACAGGTTCATGAGCTCATAATGGATGCAATCATTTACAGTATGTGTGCATGTTCCAGGAGATGATACAGTACCAGTCAGAAATTTGGATACAGTACAGAATTTGAGTTTTTCCATAATCCTGTGTTATAATGTAAATGCATAGCTTTAATGTATTAACTATGTTACAGTAGAAGAAAGATGGAACTTACTCAGACTACTACAATTCCTTTTCTCTGCAGTGGAGCTCTGCAAGGCCATCACGTCCCCCCGAATCTCGTCTTCTAATCATTCGCCTCACTGCTCATCTGCTGGCACCTGCTGCCTCCTGTCAAACGCTAAACTCCTTCGAAGTCAAGCCATGGCCTTGGTCACCATCATTACCACCATCATAATCACAATAATCATCATGATCATGATCACCACGGACAGATTTATTATTATTTTCTTTTCCGATATTGAAATCTTAATTATTGAGTCGTCTAGAGTTAGGGCTGGGTGATATAGTAAAAATACATGTAATCACAGAATAAATACATCAGTAGCGACAGATTCTTATAAACTACTATTCAGATCCTCTCCTGTACTGAATACAGAATATACTCTTCATCTAATTAAGCCAGTCTAATTACACTGTTAGTAATGAAAACTGCAGCTGATCAGTGTTTATAAAGCTTAACTCTCTCCAGCTTTTCTCCATATGCTTAGAAAAGCTTATCGTCCATCACAATAACAAAATTTATCACGATACAATAAAATATCGTCATATTGCCCAGCTCTATCTGGAGTGTTGGTCCAATCATCAGGAGATTCTCCCTCTTCCCCATCACTGAAGTATAATGCAAGTCTGTGAAAGTGCCTGTTTGTTTTTAGAGTGTGCTATTCATATGATTGAAAATATCTTTAATTATACTTAATTTATCACTCAACAGCCCAAGCTCTGTATTATAAACATGAAAATGAGAAACAACGGATTTATCACGCAAAAATAATCAAAATGCCATATTCTAATACTATATTATTAAAGACATGTAAGAAACACAAGCAACACATTCAGAAACACTTCATGTAGTTCCAGGACCTCCTGCCCAATGGCATCTGATATTTTGAAATGACCTTAAAATTCGGAACCAAAAAGGTCAGTCCCCGCCAGTGTCGGCTACGTGCCCCCTCCCCCCACCTCACTAATCCTCTGAACTTCTGATTTAGCATGGATAACAGTTAGCAGTGACCCACGGGGCCCTGAAAACTTTTTGAAGGTCTTCTCTGAAACTTGACTGGCCTTTTATGGGCCTGTGATTGTGTTCCAGACCACCCCACCAGCCTCCAGCTGTCTCAATGGCTGGATTGAGGCCTGGAGGGCACCCCATTCATCAGACCACCAGCATCCCATCATGTTCGGTTTCAGCCGCTAACTCCAACACATGCTGGAGCAACATCTGGTGCCATTTGGATGACAGATTCGTCTCCTCCAGAAATGCTCTGGCTCGCAGTTCCACAGCAACGGCCTATGGTGCCGAATTCTGCAGACGTAGTGCTGAGGGCATTCTGGAGAGCGAATAGCGCATAGCATAGCGCAGTGTGATTTACTCTGTAGACAATGCAATCAGCAACTTCTCCTGCCTTTCCAAATCATGTACAAAATACACAGATCAGCCATAACATTAGTACCAGGTGAAGTGAAAAGCATTGATTATCTTCATGTCGAGGGGTGGATCTACATATTGGGCAGCGAGTAAACAGTTAGTTCTTGAAGGTGATGAAGGAGCTGATGCAGGAAAACTGGACAAGCGTTAAAATCTGAGACACTTTGACAAAGAAGAACCAAACTGTGATGTTCTAGACAATGACTGGGTTAGAACATCTCCAGAACATCAGGTCGGGTCTTGTGGGGTGTTTCTGGTATGCAGTGGTCAGCACCTACCAAACGGGATCCAAGACAGGAACTTGGGCGCCCAAGTTTACTGATGCTCATGGAGGTCCCACCTCCTCACAACTCACAGGACTTCTAGGACCTTTGCTAACATCTCAATAGATACCATCCTCAAGCCTCAAGATCCATGCCTCAGATGGTCAGATCTGTTACTATTCATGTTCTCGGTGGTATTAATATTACAAGCAGGCCAAGATCTTCTCAGTCAAAGTCCAAAGGAACTCGCAACTGGAACCTGACATGCAACCAGACATGTAGAAGGTACTAGAGCCCCAGACCTGAGTAAAAGTACAGGTGCTCTAAGCTTTAAGCTCCGTACTTAGGTACAGAAAATGTTGAGTACTTTAGTATTTTCACTTAAGTACTGCAAGGAGTTTAGTATTCTAAAAAGTACTACTTAAGTACTGAAAGTAAAAGTACAGTGCTGAGTTCTGTAGTTCTTACAGAAAGCAGTCAAAAGTTTGGGTATCAGTGTTTCTATTAGTTCAGATGCTCAGACTGAAGGCCTGTCTCAGTTCCTCTGGCTGTAGTTGAAGGACAGGACTGTAGAAGACAGAGTTCATGATCACGAGTCTTCAGTTCACTCTCTAAACAAACTCAGACCTGACTCAACCCGCCACATACAAGAGCTTCATCTGTAAAACCAGTGAGGAGCAGCTCAAACCCCTGAGCTTCACTCTCTGTAAACTCTACTACAGCTGAAAGAGCTCAGGCCATTCAGACACATACGAGTATTTGAAGATGGAGGAGTTTCTTCTGGTGGTTCTTCTTCTTCCATCTGGAGATAAACTAACAGAGCTTTAGCGTTCTGATCAGTGTTGAGGCAGCTTCATCGAACCCTGCGACGCCATCTAGTGCTCTGGAGGTGATCATGTGGGTTTGAAATGATTCGTACCAAGTATTAAACTCATCCAAAATATGGAGGGAGGTAAAAGTGGAAGTAGTACTCCAGTAAAGTACAGATATAGTTTTTTAGTACTTAAGTACAGTAGTGAAGTACTGTACATCTCTGCATGCAACACAGTGCTCCTGGAGAGCTACCTTCCCTCAGACTTTGGATCCGACCCTAATCCACCCCACCTGATCCAACTAATTGCTGTCTCGGTGGGCTGATTGGGGTGTGTTAGATTTGGGTTGGTGACCACTGGTCTTTTCCACTGGACTTTATTTCACATGCCTACTACAGACCAGAACCTTCCCGAAAACACTGATGACGAGACTTCACAAAATGGTCAGAGCAGAGTTTCCTTAATGACCCCAGAGAAGTGATTACATGTCCACTTTTTTGACAGTGGATTTGGCAGGCATGGTGCGAGCGGAGTCTCTCAGCTTTTCTGGCTGTTATGAGGAAGTGCGTCAGAGCTGGATGGCACCTTTTGTGAAGAAAAATTGAAAAAAAAAAAGAAATGAAAAGCGTTCCATATCAGTAATCCATTTCTCACCTATTTCTACTCAAGTGGTGGTGGTCCTCTAGATGCTCAGTGTGTTCTCTTGAACCTGACTGTGCTTATGTACTCCTTTAAAAGCAAGACAGAGAACTTTCCTCTGGATCCTCAGGGCAGTGCATACATATGTTCACCCGTACCCTGCAAACATACCTCGCTTCAAGACAAAGACCTGAACTGATTGTTCTGCAAACACTCCTGCTTCACTCCTACTCATGCAGTGGAGGGTGGGTTGGTTGGTTGGGGGGGCTGAGAAAATCTAGCTAAAAGCTTCTTAGTGGCTCTAAAGCAGACAAAGCCGAACTAAATACACAGGGGCTTTATTTTGAACCTCTCCTGCACTTTCCCTAAAGACTTAGGAGGAGATGCTGCTTCTGCTTTTTCACTTTAAAGATAAAAAAATCCAGAGAGGATATTCAGAAACAAATAATAAAAGAAATGATGCATACAGATTGACAGAACCTGACGACGGCAAAAAACTCAGCTTGGTAAAGAGCTGAGGTGGCCAACTTACAGCCCACGGATCAGCCTGGAAAAGTCTAATCCAGTCAAAGTCCAGTCAAATGGCCAAATTCATTTAGAATCGATGTCCTTGTCGGCATTACTCCAACACTTTTTGTTTGAGTTCAGGCCACTCATTCGCTTTTTCTTAAACCACCTAAAAGCCGCAAACATGGGCGGAGTGGTCGGGCAGAGTGAGAGGGGTATAGAAATAAACTCAGGGATTAAAAACCAATCAGAAACTCCATTTCAGATAGGGGTGGGACAACAGACAATCAAACTCAGTGGCAGAACCAATCAGAAACTCCATTTAAGATGGGGGCGGGACAACAGACAATCAAACTCAGTGGCAGAACCAATCAGTGTGTTTTATGTGAATTATTCCAGGCCAGAGTGAACGGACAATCACACACAAAATCTTCAGATATTAATTTACTATAAGTGAACTCCTCATCAGCCAATCACTGCCAGCCACACTACAGAATGTCCCTTAAGGTAACTAGCCAACGCTCCTCAGCTACAGTGGATCCATTACAGCGTCAACGTAAACATCTCCACTTTCCCTTCTCCTCCCACCACTTCTGTTGTGTTTTCACATGAAAGGCCTTGTTTCACTCTTTCAGGTAAGCCTCACCTGCTTAACTTCAGACAGGTGACCTGGTTTTACCTTTTATTTACCCTTTATTTACCTTTTATTTTGAGCAGGTTCACTTTAACTGTAATTGGACTCAAATTTGTGCATTTAGATTATATTTGCTAGCCTAGCATGCTACTGCTTAGCCCCCACCCACCCACCCCCTCCCCCCGCCCTTCACAGTGTGTTTTATCTAGTGGTTTATTTTATTATTTTAATCCCAATTATCTGCTGATCTTGCACAAGTGGATAGCAAATACATGACAGCTAGCTTTACCTGTTGGCATCAGCTTTTTATGCCAGCGTAGCAACAACAATATTATATCGATGAACTAATGATGAGCTAATGTGTGATTTAATAATGAATATAAATATAAATATATGTAAATATATGTATAACAGTAAATATATGTCTGGCATATACGTACGACAGTCATGTGAAGATGGACATGGATTAATTACGTGTGAGATTTTAACCAATGGTCAACAGTCAGGGGACTAGGATGCGTCACAACCTTGGTCTATATAGACGATTTCTTTGAACGAGGCTGTGAGTGCGAGGAACCATTAAACTTCTGAAAACTGCAAACGTCTCCATCAGCCCGTGCCATGACGTGAAGGTAGAAATGCCCGGTCTGCAGGTACTGAGATTCATGTTTCTCCCATCAGACGAAAGATGTAAAGTTCAGAGCGTTGCTGCGAGTCTACGCTCCGCTGATATGTGAATGTAATACACGCTCCAGGGATCCGAGACCCATCTCAGCATCCCCCCAAAGCAAAGAGCATTTGTTCTCGCTGGCAGAGTGCTCAGTAATACCCCGTCCACACAGACAGATGTAAAAAAGCAGACCCACTCTACTCTGCTCTGCTCTGCTCCAGCCGAGAGTAAAAGCATACCGTGTCAAACACACACACTCTACTCTCGCGCACAGCTACTCAGAACCCATTGTTGGTCATTACAGAGCGAGTGAGGAGCAAGACTGCTCGGCTCTGGTGGGCTGTGTAAACAGCAGTCTATTCTTTAATGGTGAGGGGGCCGACTGAAGGCTGAGAGGCTCTGAAACTGATGAGTGCTGGAGCTTCAGGTGACAAAGCCACAGTGATCTACGGCGGAACGCAGTATCTCACCGTCCTCAAAACCTGCCTTAGATTAGCATGATAGCAGAGATATACTGTGTGGCACAGCATCATGACACCATACAGATACACTACATGTCCAAATGTTTGTGGACACCACTTCTAATAACACGCACACAGCTGGTCTAGTCCCTTTAGATAAGTTTTGTGACCTTTATTGTCATATAAAATGACAATAAAGTGACCTTTATTGTCATTTGCATCATATGTGGTACATGGGGTGGAACGAAACTGAGATCTCATGGTCCCAGTTACACCCAAAGAGCAATTATTGAATAAATCAAATAATAATAATAATAATAATAATAGTAATAATAATAAAATCTAGAACATATGAAAGGTAGACATAAATATGAAAGAAATTATAAAAACTACTGCCAATAGATTTTGAATTATAGAATAGAATTTCTGGAGCAGATAAACATTGCCGCCTAATGCCACGGGTGGGCTATTAGAGGGGTATACAGCCCCCCAGCATTGAGCTGTGGAGCAGTGGAAGAACTGTGTTCTCTGGAATGATGGTGGAGGAGCTCCATCCAGTACTTTTGTTTGGGATGAGTTGGGGTGGAGATCATGAATATTCTCATTGCTGAATGCAATCAAATAATCACTGCAATGTTTCAAAAATAGTAGAAAGCCTTTTCCTTCTTTCTCTGGACAGAAGAGACTCCAACAAAAGCAGGATAAACTCTTTGGGTTTTTTTTTTATTTAGAAAAAAACAAAACAGTGAATCAAAAGGTGTCCCAATACTTTTGTCTATTTAGTGTAACTTAGAAAGACGTGACTTGGTCAGAACATTTCCAAAACATCAGGCAGGTCTTGTCGGGTGTTCCTCCCGGGATGCAGTGGTCACTACCTACCAAAAGTGCTCCAAGGAAGGACAACCGGTGAACCTGCAACAGGGGGCTCAATAATGCTCATGGAGGCCCCACCTCACAATCTGCAGTACTGACCACTGCATACCTGGGGACACCTCACATGACCTGGACTGATGTAGGGGTGAGGCAATCCTGATATTCCCCTTACAGATGTCTCCTTTGAGACAGTTTGGTGGTGGGTGAGGTTTGCCAAGGGAGGGAAACGACAGCCTCCAAATGATACTCGGATTTGGAATGGAGCGAGTCCAGTGGGAGGTCAGTCGTGCCCTTTCTCTTTTGCCCCGGATGAAACTGCTCATTTGCACGCATTAATCCTAATGGCTGGTGCGTGAGCTTGGAGCCAGCAGCGCGTTCTCCAATGTCAAAACCATAATTAGTCCTGCAAACAGGACGCTCATACCAAACAGCCAGGTCCAGAGCGCTGTGCCCAAGAATACATTAGCACTCTGTATCTGTTCAGCTGGCTAGTTTGCACCTCAAAGGAAAATCCAGGACAGGCAGAAGACTGAACGGTGACGCAGCTGAGTCCTGCTGCTGGGGGAACGGTAATAACACGTCTAACAAAGGGATCGGGAGTGTTGCACCGTTTACATTCCGGTTAGAATGCTTAATTAAGTCAACAAATGTTGCAGACTCTTCTGGGAAAGCTTATCCAGATATATGGAAGAATGTTCCTCACAAAGTAGCTTCAACACGGCTATGGAATACGACTCAGCATCGGCTACACTCTCAAAAATAAGGCTTAAAACTGGTTCTCTGATTGGACGGGTGGTCCTAATTGTGCCGATTGTAATTTTTATGATTCAAATTCTGTCCGATGGCCATTATTCGGGCCTCTTTTATAGCCCAAAGCTCAGACTGTGTGCAAGATTTTGCAAATTAATTTAAAACCTCTAAAAATGCAACTTTTATGTGGCCCACTTTGCCAAGAGCAAAGAACCACTGTTTGAAAGAACTGTCCAAAGAAATGGGCTCCGGGGAGCCCCATGGGTCCATGATGTGTTTTTGCCTGAGCCAATACACTATATACACACTATATGTCTGAATATTTATGGACACCCCTTCTAATGAATGCATTCAGCTACTTTAAGTTGCACCCATTGTTGACACAAATGTGCAAATGCACACACACGTCTAGTCCTTGTAGAGAAGAAGTACTGCCAATAGAATAGGACTCTCTGGAGCAGATCAACATCATGACCCTATTGGCTCCATGCTGCCTAATGCCAGGTGTTGGCTAGAGGAGGGGTATAAAGCCCCCCAGCATTGAGGAGCTGTGGAGCAGTGGAAGAGCTGTGTTCTCTGGAATGATGGATGGCGGTGGAGCTCCATCCAGTTATTTTTGGGAAGAAATTGGGTGGTGATGATCCTCCAGCATTCTGACTTCACTAATGATGCTCTGGTCGCTGAATACAATCAAATCCTTACAGCAAAGCTGTACTCTGGACAGTAGAGACTTCAGTTACTCCAACAAAAGCAGAAGAAACAATGAAAAGGCGGGTGTCCAAATACTTTTAAGAATGTAATTTACAATCGATGTTATATATTTTATTGACATATTTAAAGGAAAATATATATTTTCAGAAAATAAATGTTTATATTTAATATTTCTCTGCTGTTCGGGGTATATGTAGCCCTATTTTCCACATTCACTAACCATATTCCTATTGATCTTGGCCGACATGTATATAAAAATATTGGCTACATGCTGAAACGCAGGTCCACAAGCATGTTGGTACATCTCCAGAACCAAAAGACACTCTTCCGTGGCCTCGCTCCAAAGCGCCATTATTTTTAGAAGGTAAGAGTTGTTTAGTGCAGCATGCCACTTCCCTCTCTGGTAGCTTTGCAGAAGCTATTTTCAGACAGCAGCTACATTTCAGGAGGAGATGTTTCCCCAACACCGCAGACATCAAAAGGGAAAGCATGCAGAGGTAGGAGAGCGAGACTGGCGCCGGGGCTGCTGACAGAACTGATGGAGGCTCTGAGAGAAGAGCCCGTGAAAAGATGCAGCTTTAATTCTCTGACAACTGATCAGGAGAAAACCCTCAGCTAAATGCAGAGGTCAAGACTTTTGCTGGAAAGGTCAGGGCTTCACTGGGAATTCTTTCATCCAGTGTGGAAAACCCAATCCCCTCTGACAGACTGGGATTAACACTTCAGACAGACAGAGACTCTGACAACTCCACAGCAGCCAGCAGGCTTCGCTTACAGCACCAGAAGAGACAGTGACTCGGTGGCAGGATGCTAATCTCATGCACAAGGGTGTCTAACAAGTCTTGTCAAGTCACTGACAGAGTAGCGCATTAGACAGTAGCTGTAATTACATTTTTAGACGAGCTTCAACACCGCAGACATCAAAACTGAAAGCAAACAGGGCTGGGAATCCTGTGAGCAGAGCTGACCTTACAAGCACTGTTGACAAGGCCCGAAACTGCAGGTGAAGCTGGATTAGAAAGTGTCATGGTTTGGCTATAACTAATTAGGATTGCAAAATTCTGGGAATTTTCAAAGTTGGGAAATTTTTCATAACAATTAACATGTAATTATGGGAATTAACAGGAATTCATGGGACTAAAATGGGAATACTCGAAGCTAAAGCCAAATACTCAGACCTTATAGGGCAACAAAACTGGGTCGGGACATCCCTATTAGAGTCAGGCATTCGTTTTCCACTTCCCAGAAATCAGAAGGCTCTGAAGGTTCCTCACTGCTACAAGCACGCAATCGTGGGCAGTGTTGCAGCTCACAAGTCCACACTAGCCAGGCTTTAGAAACCGCTACATTTATCTTAATAACGCTGCCAGTTGCTAAACTGCACATACATCAGCTTAGCAGCAGGACGGCACGCTCGCCCAACGGAAAGCTAATTGGAGCAGCGTTTTCATGTGACATTAAAATGGAACAGCTCTCCGTACAGCTGCATCTACAAAGAATCCAATTCCATTGTGGAAGCAGGGGGTGAGATTGGCTACGGAGATAGCAGGACGGGACCAGTTTGGGGAAAAGTCTTTAAGGACATGTACACCTCTCAGCCAGAACATTACAACCACTCACAGGTAAAGGGAATAACACTGATGAGCCAGTGGCTCCTGCCAAGGGCTGGATCTATTAGACAGCAAGTGAAAAACAAGGCGGGTCTTGCAGGTAATACAGACAAGCGAAAAAACCTGGGACAAAAAAAACAAACTGTGATGGGGGTTCTAGACAATTGCTGGGTCAGAACCTCTCCAAACAAAATCCAAACATCAGGCAGGTCTTCTAGGGTGTTCATCCCAGTATGCAGTGGTCAGTACCTACCAAAAGTGCTCCAAGGAAGGATAACCGGTGAACCCGCGACAAGGGGTCATGGGTGCCCAAGGCTCAATGATGCTCATGGAGGTGCCACCTCACAACCTGCAGTACTGACCACTGGAATCTGAACCGATGTAGTGGTGAGGTAATCCTGATATTCTCCTTACAGATGTCTCCTTGGTGGTGGGTGATGTTTGCCAAGGGAGGCAAATGACCAGTCTTCAAGAAGTACAGTGTCAGTTATGGGTGCCCAACGCTGTCACTGACCCCCCACTTCAAAACTTGCAAGACTTCAAGGATCTGCTGCTCACGTCTGAAGGTGTCTGTGGAGTCTATGCCTCGGCGGCCTCGGCATGTACGGTGGAGACCAGGGCAATGACTTTAAAAGGTCAGTATTCTTCAGAATGGACATCCCTCAGTCTCGCACCTTTGGACTCCCCAAGTCTAACCACAATAAAGCCCACAGCTTCACTGCTGGCAAAGCAGCCGAAAACACAGTATAGCACCTTCTATAGCGTCTATGCTTTCACCAACATCCGCAGCAGTCGTCCACAGCATGCAAGCCGTTTCACAGAAGAGAAGACTGCCGACATTTTCGACACAAAGTCCTGCAACTACTTGCAGAGAGCTGCAGGCTCTCCCTGCTGCATGACTCACTGCCTCCATACACACACACACAGAGGGGCCACGGCCAGTACAGTAGGCTGTGACCTCCTGATATAGACAAACGGTAGCTGGGTGAATTCCTACTGGGTGCACTAATTGTGACTCACAGGGCTCAACAGCGAGCAGCGGTGGAGGGCTGTGATCCTCAGTACTGTGTAGGACATTTTAACACAATCGGTGCTGTGGAGGAAGAGCTACCAGAGCCTCAGACTGTAAACACTTCGCAGCAGAGGAGTCAAGAAGTCATCACGAAGTCTCAAACAAGAGCCCAGAGTCTTTCACTTTACACATCATCAACGACTGGCCAGAACCTGTGATGCGCGATATGTATCGTCATACAGGTGTCCCAATACTTTTGTCCTTATAATGTAGATTCTGGAATTCCTGTTTTGAGCTACCCAGTGATGTACTGATGAACAAAGTAACTTGTTTGATCCAGCTTGTTGCTAACATCATTAGCCGTGAAGCTCTGAGGGCAAGCAGCTGGTACCTAGCTGCTAATTCCCTCTATTGACATGATGAACGAATTAAATTACCGCCAAGTTGTTGCTAGACCAGGTGGGGCGCCATCATTTCGAATGGTTCTAAATGAAGTCATAAGTGAGAGATAAAGACCCTGAGGTGTAGGGAAAGTCACCTGCTAATTTACTGCATTACAGTGCACTTCAGATGGACGGGCGTGGGGTTGGCTCAGGTCCTAGTGTGGGTTCTGCTCTAATGAAACAGCAGGCAGCTCTGCAGGTGCTCAGAATCACTGCAGGCCTCACTCCATCAGCCGACTCTCTCCTGAAAGCCAGATTTTCTCCCTCCGTTGTTTGTCTTGTGCTGTCATGCGTTGCACAAGGTTAATTGTCGAAGTGACCTTTGTGAACAAACATCAACACACACACACACACACACACACACACACACACACACACACACACACACACACACACACACACGGCTCTGGCGAGTTCTGGCACCAGCCTGAGCTCCAATCTCCTCTCATATTGGGGCTTTTCATGACTCTTTTGCTGGCCAGCGGATTAGGCCGGGATCAGCCCCTAGAAGTTCCAGAAGAGTAAACCTGAGCTGTGTTCAGGCCTCTCAGATCATCCCATAAGCAAAAAAACACACACAGTACACACTATATGTCCAAATATTTGTGGACACCCCCTCTACTGAATGCATTCAGCTCATTTAACTTGCTCCCATTGCTGACACTGATGTGCAAAAACATACACACACACACACACACACAGCTTGTCTAGTCCCTGTAGAGAAAAAGTACTGCCATTAGAATAGGACTCTCTGGAGCAGAGAAATAAACATGAACCGATCAGCACCATTCTGCCTAAAGCCAGGCCAGGTGTGGGCTAGAAAGGTATAAAGACCCCCAGCATTGAGCTGTGGAGCAGTGTAAGAACTGTGTTCTCTGGAATGATGGAGGTGGAGCTCCATCCAGTTCTTCTGGGATGAGTTGGGGATGATGAGGTGGAGTAGTGATCATCATCATCAAACATTCTGACCTTACTAATGAGCTCTTGGGTTAACTTGGGCAATCAAATCCTCAAAGCAATGCCCCTATAAAATCTAGTAGAGACAGTTACTCCAACAAAAGCAGCATCAAATCTTTTTATAGCCTTGATTTCAAAAGAAACAATAAATGAGCAGGTGTCCCAATACTTTTGTCAATTAATTAAACATTTCTTCAGGCTACACGTATCCAAATTTAGATTTTTAAACACAGCTTTATCTCCCCATCCACACCAACACCGCATTTGAGGTGACTGAAAATTACGAGTTTTGAAAACCGGGTGGAGATTTTTGGGTGTTTTCGTGGGGATGGGCAGGACGCAGCCTCATGATGTTAACTTGGGCTGGGTTTACTTTTTCATTACACTGTGACAATAACAATGTCCTACTTCACATCAGGATAAAAATAGCTGATTTACTCTCTGTCACACCAGGAGTGTGTGGGGGGTTCAGCAGAGACAGCAGCGCCGGCACAGCAATATAAAGAAACCCTAATGTAGTTTTTCTCTGGTTCAAATCAGGGTCTGAGTTTTTGTGTGAGTTTTGTAGACCTGCCAAGACTATCTTCCTTAAGAGATGCAGGGCCGTCCTATGAAAACACCTTATTAGTAGCCTATTGGTCACACCAGGCCGCTTGGTGAGGTCACCGGAAAGGCCCTGCCTCTTGCAATTGCAGCGGCAAAGTTGTGTGCTTTATCATTTCTTCATAGAAATTAATTATAATTATTGATTTTTAAACAAACTCTCATGGTGCCGTGTAGACTAGCAGTGCATACACGTAGTCCTTTTACTAAAGTGAAACGCTCAGTACTCTTTCTACTCTTTGGCTACATAAGACATATGTTCTGTATAATTACTAAACATGAGCCGGGTTAGCCGCCGCAGCTTTTTGTTTTGTGGTGAAATTATCTTTTTATATCAGAGAACCCAATTAGGTCTGTTTTGGCCGTTGCGCTTGCTCTTGATGAAGTTGACGTCAAAGTTTGTAAAGTATTAACGCTCCTTGCTGGGCTGGCACGGTCACTCGAGTGTTTTAGAGCTGTTTTAATGTTCTTGTGTGGGCAAAGAGCCTTTCAGAGCCACTGCTGGAGACCTAAGTAGTCACAAATACTGGATCTGTGAGGTCAGGGCTTCGTAGTAGTCGTCTATTCTGGTTCACAGAGATAAAAGATTTTCATACCAGAATTATAAAAAGAACATTTCACCACTAAAACAAAAAGCAGCAGCTAGTAAACAGGCTAGTTTTAAGTTTAGTAATTTTGCAGAACAAATGTAATATGGAACCAAAGTAGGAGTAGAACGAGTACCGAGCATTTCACTTCAGTAGAAGTACTATATGTGTTAATAAGCTTAAGCAATTACTTTAGGTTTCTGAGACCTTCTAAACCTGTTAATTAACCAATGAGTCCAATCAAATGTGACTGAACAGGATAATCACCAAACCGTGCAAAAATAAGTCTTCCAGGACCAAAGTTCAACTCCCTCAGTCTACATTTGTCACAGTCTGAAACTAATTACCCTCAGACTGCTCACTCTGACAGTACGCTCTGCTAGTACAGATTAACTACACACATCAACAAACACTCATTCAAATGCAAGAGTTGAATTTACAGAGCTCACCTACTGTACCTTTTCAGTTTAAAGCAGCAGTCCGTACAATGTTTTGTTTTTCCGTTTCCATTGAAAGCTGTAGTCTTTCTGAGTGGGTCTGGTGGCTTTTCATGAGAGTGCCATGTCAGGCTTCTGCGTACTTGCGTCACAGGCACAGCCTCTAAAAGAGGATTCAGCACCGTTTGCTGGGCGCTGATACAAACAGAATGGCT
Organism: Salminus brasiliensis; assembly: GCF_030463535.1. Taxonomy (NCBI): domain Eukaryota; kingdom Metazoa; phylum Chordata; class Actinopteri; order Characiformes; family Bryconidae; genus Salminus; species Salminus brasiliensis. The sequence goes on along the minus strand of NC_132901.1, from coordinate 27,206,038 downwards.
ACCGCCAGAGCTTCTGCAAATGTGGAGATATCAGAACGGCAAACTCAGCCTTTATCTGCTCGTTCACCCACTGTCCAACCAGACAAACTTGCAATGTTTAGATTTATCCACTCTGAAAGCCACAATGCACATTTTTAAAGCGCTCGGTGCAATTACACATTCTCACCAGAGAGGGCTCTAAATCCCCAAGTCTCCAAAACTTATTTTATGGTGCATTTATTTACATTTACGGCATTTAGCTGATTTACAAGGTTACTGGTATTACAGAGGAGGGCCAATGTAGTGTTAGGAGTCTTGCCAAAGGATTGGAATAGCACAGCAAAGTCACGCAGACCAGGAATCGAACCCCAGTCTTCCACATGGTGTATTAGCTCACCAGCAGGTAGTGGTGTTATCTGTTGCGCCACACCATATTTCGTTTTATATTATTAGTATTATTGTCATCATTATCATTATTATTATTAGTAGTAGTATCATTATGATTATTATTAGTAGTAGTATCATTATTATTAGTAAATTATTAGTAATATAGTAATATTATTATCATTATTAGTAGTAGTATCATTATCATCATCATCATCCATATCATTATTATTAGTAGTATCATTATTATTATTATCATCATCAATATTAGTAGTAGTATCATTATTATTATCATCATCAATATTAGTAGTAGTATCATTATTATTAGTAGTATCATTATCATCATCATCATTAGTAGTAGTAGTATCATTATTAGTAGTAGTATCATTATTATTATCATCATCGTCATTATCATCATTATTAGTAGTAGTATCATTATTATCATCATTATTATTATTATCATTATTATTATTATTATTATTTTATAATATTATATGTTTGCCTGCAATTGCTAGCTGACTAGGTAATTAGCCAGTGATTTTGGAGTGTTTGCCTTGCTTTAACTGGGTTTTTTAATTAGATTGCTGCTACTTTTTACATTTTTATTATTATTATTTTATTTATTCAATAATTGCTCTTTGGGTGTAACTGCGGCCATGAGACGTACCACATGTGATCCAAATGACAATAAAGTCTTCTTGAGTCCCTTAATCCTTCAGTACAGAATTTAATCTTTTACCTGTGATCCATGTGATTCTACACGCTGAATGCACTGTTTTTATTTTATTATAACCTTAATACTTTAAAAAGTCTTATGATTAAACTCTACTGAAACAGAAGCATTGCAGAAGAATAAAGCAGAGTGAATGGAACTCGAACAAAGACACACTGGGACCTTCCTCTTCCTCTTTGTGGCATCCTGGTCCTGAACAAGGGCGCTGAAAGGCTCGTAGAACTCGTCTTGAATTTCCTCTTGAACAGTAAGCCGTGGGCTTTCCACCTAGACCTGGCATGCTTAATCAAAGGGCTGAGGAAAATCGACAACACGTCAGGGCTTTAATACAATCACAGGCGGGAGCAGCAGCGGCCGGCCGGCCGGCACCGGGCAGGGCTTTATTAACCAGGCAGAGGGAGATTGAAACCCACCTCACTGGTGTGAGCAATTTTACACAATCGAGTGTGAGCTGAATAAAACTGCCTCACTGTTTTGAGACGCTGTTTTCCCCTTTTCATCAGATTTAGTAGAAAACGGCCATGGATGTTTCTGAATAGAGCGCGAGATCTCCATTACTTACCACTTTCAGTGCATTACAGGAAGTGAAACCTCACACTGGATATTAAAAATACCCAAGGGATGTATTAGAACCAGTGGGGGACTATTATTTGTCCTTTAATATTTCTATTTTTACTTCATTGGATTAAATATAATACAATGCCATTTCGTTCTATAAAACACATAAGATATAATGTACATCCCTGTTTTCTTTCTCTGGAATGAATAAGTGAAATTTGTGTATAAGTGAGTTTAAACTGGGACAAATTATGATCTATTTCATCATCATCATCATCATCTGAGACGATGAATTACAGATGCAGAAGAACTGAAAGCTCAACCACTAGGGGGCGCAGTAGCCAGGTTTGCAAACTCAAAAATGTAATTTTTCAGCATAAAACAGTAATTATACATCAAATCAATCATTTTAATCAAATGCCACAAGAAGAATGGATGCAGCCGAACTGAATAGATGTAGCAGAACTGAAATGTCAACCATCAGAGGGCACACTAGTCAGGTTTGCGACAGCAAAAGTGTATATTATCAGTTTAAAGTAGCTTTTATTGTAAACATTTTATCCACAAGACATAAATGGCCGAAATGAATGGATGTTACATAACTGAAATTCCAACCACTAGGGGGCGCACTGGCCAGGTCTGTAACAGTAAAAATGTAATTCATCAGCTTAAAATGGTAATTATTAGAAAAAAAAACAACCATTTTATTTATTATGAGACAAATGGAAATGGCCGAACTGAATAGATGTAGCAGAACTGAAATGTTAACCACTAGGGGGCGCACTGGTCAGGTTTGCAACAGCAAAAGTGTTATTTATCAGTTTAAAGTAGCTTTTATTGGAAAAAGCTATTGTTTTATTCACATGAGACAACAGGTATCTGTGTGAAAATGTTTGTAGGTGAATGAAGGTGTACAATACGTTGTCTTATACTGAGGTACTGAGCAATAAGAATAAAGTGTGTACTTCACTGCCCAGTGCCTACATCATAATAGGCTGTCTGAATTGTGACCCAGAGAAGGGCTCATGGATAAAATACGCAATTTACCAATCTGATGACCTGGGATAAATCAGGAAGAACCAAATGCAGACATGCTGTGATTCCTGATGTAATTCTGTTGGCCTGTCTCGGCAAGAGCACAGTGTCCTTCCCTTTCATTCTGCATGCAGCCTACTGTCCTGCTTAGTCCTCATGGAGCCCTCTGAACAAGGCTCAGCAACAGAGCCTTGTCCATCTCCCCAAGCTATGTACTGGACACTGAGCAGCATCGGCTACACAGTTTTATCTCCATACTGTCAGAAAGACGTTGAGAAACTAAGAAACACACTCTTGACTGGGAAACTTCTACAGCACATTGTCTACCATTTGTTTAAAAGTTGTCCAGCAGTACAATCACAAACCCGTCTGAATTGGGGTTCAGCTCCAGCTCAGTAATCAAAAACACTGCTTACTTTTATCTGGTAAATCTGGAGAAATATCTGCCCAATTACTGTCAAACTTCTCAGATAATTGTGCCACTGGAATATGAGCAGATGGCCAAGAGCACATTCTACTTTAACCTATTTGACGTCCTTAATAATCCATCTTTTACCCCCATTAATGTTTGCCGTGCTCTAGGCTTGGGAGGTATAATGGTTTCTGTTCAAATAAGCCCATTCTCCCATGTGCAAGCAAACCTGGAAGGGAACCAGTGAACTAAATGAGCCTGAAACCAGTGAAAAACCCTCCTTAAACCATTCCTGTGCTCTCAGATATGAGGCTTTATCTTCTAAACAGGTGGATTTGGGCCTCAGTTAGCTGGAACACTGCCTGTGTTATGGTGTTTTTAGCCTGCTAGCCAACTTATCTAAGCCTAGCTAGCTTAGATACGAGTCCAAACCCAGCAGAACCGGCTTCACATTGCTACTTTCGGTTCCTCCCAACACCAGTCGCTCGACTTCGCTGTCTCAGATACGAGTTTTAATGGTCAGCACTTGTGTCGGGGTCAGCAGTTAGTCAGCAGCAGACTCGGTGGAGCTGTAGCTGAGCTAGCTTAGCAAAGGCTAGCTTAGCGAGTGGCTACAGATCCAAAACCATGAGGAAAAAACTGTTAATTTAACTTCCTGTTACTCCAACAGCTTCGCTTGGAGTCGTTGTCTAAACGTAATAGAGTTTCTGTCAGACAGATTTTAGCTTGGTGAGCAGACTGTTTTCTGCTAGCTAAGCTAATGCTAATCCGCTTCTGATTCAGAGCAGTTAAACATTTGTGATGGTCACATTGACGGTTTTACATTTATTGAATGATTGATTTGAAATTGTATATGTTCATTAATATTCTGAGTAAACTCAACCCCTATTATATTTTTATAAGGTATATTAACATATATAGTGAAGAACTCCTTTAACAATCACAATCCGACATCCTCAGATCTCATTAGCATTCATTAAAACAAGCAACAGGACCCAGAAAATGTAAAATATGAATTTGGGGTACAGTCAGTCAACGTGACCAATTAGGAAGCAGAATGAGACGTGGAGAACGTCTTGGAGCTGAGGGAAAGCAATTACCTTGTACTGTCTGCCTACACAGGTACAACACAATCTCCCCAACCGGCTCAGAGCGACAAAGGGAATAAGACACACAGGTATGAGTCAGAAAAAGCCACAGTTCTGGCAGAGCTACAGCCTCAGATCACTTCAGGAGATACCAGATAGATCCCCACATACAGCTCTGCAGCTACAGCTCCATTCCATCTCCTTTATCCATTCAGCGGCACGCTCCCTCGCGGGTATTGCCGAACAATGAGCGAAGGGCGCCTAATGACAGCAGACCATTGCAATCTCATGCCTCAATAGCTGAAGCTAATGGGCAAACTGGTCACGGTTCCTTCACGAGAGGGAGAGCCTGAGCTTTTCAAACTATCGAGCAACGGCACGCAGACATCTGCGGTGGGGTGATAAGGCCAGCGCTACCGAAGGCAGTGGTCTGAAAGGCTACGGGTGACGAAGGCGAAGAAATGTCACGTTGTTATGGGGCTTAACATGAGTGGGGAAAGGGCACATGGCCAGCGAGCCACACTCGGTTTGGAGCTCTCAGGACCAGAGCGAGAGCGAGTCCATTAGCTGAACCCATTAGCTTTCCCAAATGTATCGTGACTGACCTGCGAAACCAGTGGTGGTTGGATTTGTGCTCTGCTGACCAGAGGAGCCCGTAATTATACAGAAAGTCCATACAGGCCCGGTTTAAAACATGTCACTAATTTGAATTTGAAGGTGAAGCTTGGAATGGGTCATTAATCAGTGTCATAATCGTGCAGATAATCAATATTTATGTTGATAATTCAGTAGATCAATGTGAGCTTTTCCATTAATACCATTACATTTTCAATGTAGAAACCACAGTGTTGAAGATTCATGGACTCCACAAGACCTCTGAAGGTGTCCTGCGGTATCAGGAACCACCAAGATGTCAGCAATAGATCCTTTAAGTCTTTGTGAGGTGGGGCCCCATGACCCTGTCGTCGGTTCACCGGTTGTCCTTCCTTGGAGCACTTTGTGTAAGTACTGACCATTGCACACTGAGAAACCCAACAAGACCTGCTTGCTGAGGTTTTGGAGATGTTCTGACCCAGTCAGTCATCTAGAACCTCACAGATTGATTCTAATCAAAGTGTCTCAGATTCTTAGCCTGCCTATCGTTCCTGCTTCCAACACATCAACTTTCAGACGTCTGGAGATAACTGTTGATCTTCTGCTGTTCAAACAGTTTGAAGGCATCTCCATTGACCAAGTTTGGGAGATGATTTCGTCGGTGATCTTCATGCCTAGTATAAACAACACCATAGAAAGACAGCTGGGGCGATGGGATGAAGACTGAGAGCACCGTGCTGCTAAAGGCACTCTGCTTAGCTAATAGCTCTAGAGTTGGACAACTGCGAGTGTCTGCTGGACGAACTATATACGAGCACAAAGCCACCTCGGGTACTACGAGTAAGACTTTACTGCTCTTAATTTCACCCAATCTCCATCAATTCCTTGAGAGCTTTCTGAACAAAAGAGATGGAGAAGTGGCACAATGCAAACTGAAAGGCCTCAAATTCTGTACAGAGGCATATTTTCATCATTCTAAGCTGCTGAGTTAGCATCTCCTCCATTCTCAGTTATGATGCAAATGCAAGAGTTTAACCTCAGATCACCCTCCTTTCAATGGCACCAAGGCAAAAAATCCCCGGCTTAAAGCTAAAACATCACCGCAGAGTTATCGCCACCAGCATTAATGACGATCCTTAAGCTCTTAAGTGTGATTAAACATTCGTTAAGTGGCCCAGACCATCTAAAGATTCACAACAGAGATGGGACGGGGATTTCGGATGACTAGCATGCCGTTTCTATCTGCCGCTGGGTATGTATGCAAAACCCTGTGACATTTAGCTTTTGTGTTGTATTGGGGGGAAAAAAGCCTCATTCTAAAGCCCTCAAAGTCAACTCACCGTCGGCTGCTGACAAAGCCCTGTGGAGCGACAGGAAAGCTCGGGATTAATTTGACAGCTTTCATAAGACCCTCCAGACTTCACACAACAGCTAAATGGAAGGTGAGAGGAACTGCTGCGGAAATTGATTCATCATTGTTCAGATTTTACATTACGCTTCATATCTGGCCTCGGTTTCTTGCGGTTTGAGAGGTTGCTCAAAAAATGTCAAACTGGCATCGTCATCATCATCATCATCTACTTGTTGACAGTTAGTTTTTTTTGGAAAATGTTCAACATTTCTGCCAATTCAGTGGTTGAAATGGAAACGGTCATTAAGAGTAGGGTAAAAATTCAAGCTTTAGTGAAAGTTATACTGTTTTGTCACCTTCGGTTCATCCTGGGTATCAAACCCACAACCCTGTCATCAATATCGCAGTCAGCCGCTGAGCCACCACTGCCCCAGTGGAGACACACTATATTTAGGTCTGCTTTGACCGTTGCGCTTAATTCTTGATTTTTTTGGATGTCTAGCCTTCACAAGCATAACCTTACAAACACAGATATGGACACAAACAGAGTTTCTAACAGAGTTCAAATACCGCTCTGAAGGCCTCAGCAAAGCAGAGGATGAACCGAGCGGGACGATCAGCGGCCCTTCTAATAAGAGGAGGCAGTGTTTTTTGCCGCTGTCAGTTATAAACTCCATGATAAACGAGATCCCGTCCTCCGTCCACATTAGCATCCCGTGGCAGATTATTTGCCTAGGACTGCGGCGCTCCTCTCCTCTACAGATGTCACCCGTGTGATGAAGCGTGCGGGATGTCGGCAGCGTGGGAGAACACTAACCTGTCAGTCTCTGTGCCACTCAAACCCCCCCACCCCCCACCATCAGCTCTCCCCTGAAGAGTCTGCAAAGGATGATCCATAATAGTGTCAAATAAAACGTGGTCTCAATAGACGGGGAAAATCGTAGAAGAGGCTCTGGGTGTGTGTGTGCGCAAGTATTCATTCCAGTACCACAGCAGCAATCCAGGAGGATGTGGGAAGTCCCTCCAGCTCCAGCAAAATGGGTCTTTATTATTAATAATAATAATAATAATAATAATAATAATAAATAGATTAAAAACGTACACAGCGATTCACAAATGAACCAGACGTGGCCCTGAGATTCAGAAAATCTCAGTCAGGCAGAGATTCTGACACTACTAGAAGGAAATCTTGATGCAAGACTGTACTAAATGTACAAATAAATAAACGACAAATGGCATTTAAGTACATTTATATCTGTGTAATTTGTTATATTATACAAAGTAATGTTTAGATCAATCCTGATGCCTTAAGTCTCTCCCACATGGTGAGATATACGGTTTATTAATTCAGCAGCGGTATTGGACTGGTATTGGGTATCGACCAATACGCAAAGTGTAAGTATAGTATCCAGCCAGATCGGTGCATCCCTAAAAATATAATATAAATATAATCAAGAAATGGGTCTTAATAATAATAGCGATTCATAAATGAACCAGATGCCGGTGCTGTGGACAATATCTGCTGTCTGAGTTCTCTCGGTTGGCTAAGACTCGGTGGCTGACCCTGTTCTTGTTAACCTGAGGCCCAGTTCACACATGTCTGTATATCTCTGCAAACATGGCTTATTCTCTGCACTTCAGCCTTGAAGGTGTTTGAAAATGCTTTCCAGACAAAAACAAAAACAACCATATCTACCATTAGACAGAATTTAGTCTCTGCCTTTAACCAATCCGTGCAGTAAACAAACACACACAGTGAACAGGGAGCTCTCCAGAGCGGGGGGAACCCATGCTCAAGGGCCAAACAGATGCAGCTTGCTGAGCCCGGGTATCAAACCCGCAACCCTCTCATCAATATTGCAGTCAGCCGCTGAGCCCCAGTGGAGACACGCTATATTTAGGTCTGCTTTGACCGTTACGCTCAATTCTTGATTCTTTTGGAGAATGCCAAGAATGTTTTTGCACCACCTGCTGGGCTGGCATGCTCACCCCAGCATTTTAGGTTTGTTTTGTGTTGAGTTTTTTTAAAAAACAAAAACAAACAAACAAAAAACAACAACCTATGTGTTCAAAAATATCTGGATATGGGTGGATGGGGCCTTACTCTGATCCTGTTGTTGGACTTAATTTTAATAATTTAAACACCCAACCAGTTTTTTTTGTTCATTTGTCACATACATAGTCATACACAGTCAAAATGCTCAGAGGACTGTCCTGTCAACAGGATAAACAAGATATATAAATAATAAAAATAATCTATAAAATATATTAGGAATGCACCGATCCGATATTAGGAACAAGTATCGGTCCTGATATTGAAAAAATTAGCTGGAACAAGTATCGGATAATTAGGCCGATCCGTGGAACCAATCCTTCACTTTAGTTTGTTGGTGTGAGACTGCACTAAATCTGCAAATAAATAACAAATGACAATTTAGTAATTTGTTATATTATATAAAGTAATGTTTAGGTCAATCCTGATGCCTTAAGTCTCTCCCACATGGTGAGATTTATACAGATTATTAATTCAGCAATGGTACTGGGGTGGGGTTCTGCCTCCTAACACACAAAGGATGAAAAACAGTTGACTATGGTTGCCGAGCAATGATCAATGATTATATCAGAAGCAGCAGAATGATCTGTGGCATGTGTGCGATCATGATGTGTGTATTTTCACATTGGCCTTAGATGCTGCAAAAAACGGCTGCTATGGGCCTCCTACAGTGGGGAGAACAAGTATTTGATACACTGCTGATTTTTCAGGTTTTCCCACTTGCAAAGCATGTAAAAGACTAATTTTTATCATAGGTACTCTTCAACTGTGAGTGATGGAATCTAAAACAAAAATCCAGAAAAATACATTGTATGATTTTTAAATAATTAATTTCCATTTTATTGTGGGAAATAAGTATTTGATCATCTATCAACCAGTAAGAATTTTGGCTCTCACAGACATGTTACTTCTTCTTTAAGAAGCCCTCCTGTTCTCCACTCATTACCTGTATTAACTGCACCTGTTTGAACTCGTTACCTGTATAAAAGACACCTGTCCACACACTCAATCAGTCAGACTCCAGCATCTCCACAATGCCCAAGACCAGAGAGCTTTGTAAGGACATCAGGGATAAAATTGTAGACCTGCACAAGGCTGGGATGGGCTACAGGACAATAGGCAAGCAGCTTGGTGAGAAGGCAACAACTGTTGGTGCAATTATTAGAAAATGGAAGAAATGCAAAATAACGGATAATCTCCCTCGGTCTGGGGCGCCATGCAAGATCTCACCTCATGGAGCATCAATGATCTTGAGGAAGGTGAGGAATGAGCCCAGAATTACACGGCAGGACCTGAATAGAGCTGGGACCACAGTCTCAAAGAAAACAATCAGTAACACTCTACGCCGTCAAGGATTAAAATCCTGCAGTGCACGCAAGGTGCCCTTCCTCAAGCCAACACATGTCAAAGCCCGTCTGAAGTTTGCAAATGACCATCTGAATGATCCAGAGGAGGAATGGGAGAAGGTCATGTGGTCTGATGAGACAAAAATAGAACTTTTTGGTTTAAACTCCACTCGTCATGTTTGGAGGAAGAAGAATGATGAGTACAACCCCAAGAACACCATCCCAACCGTGAAGCATGGCGGTGGAAACATCATTCTTTGGGGATGCTTTTCTGCAAAGGGGACAGGACGACTGCACCGTATTGTGGGAAGGATGGATGGGGCCATGTATCGTGAGATTTTGGCCAACAACCTCCTTCCCTCAGTAAGAGCACTGAAGATGGGTCGTGGCTGGGTCTTCCAGCATGATAACGACCCAAAACACACAGCCAGGGCAACTAAAGAGTGGCTCCGTAGGAAACATCTTAAGGTCCTGGAGTGGCCTAGCCAGTCTCCAGACCTGAATCCAATAGAAAATCTTTGGAGGGAGCTTAAAGTCCGTGTGGCCCAGCGACAGCCACGAAACCTGAAGGCTCTGGAGGAGATCTGTATGGAGGAGTGGGCCAAAATCCCTGCTGCAGTGTGTGCAAACCTTGTCAAGAACTACAGGAAACGTCTCATCTCTGTAATTGCAAACAAAGGTTTCTGTACCAAATATGAAGTTTTTTTTTCTGGTGTATCAAATACTTATTTCCCACAATAAAATGGAAATTAATTATTTAAAAATCATACAATGTATTTTTCTGGATTTTTGTTTTAGATTCCATCACTCACAGTTGAAGAGTACCTATGATAAAAATTACAGTCTTCTACATGCTTTGCAAGTGGGAAAACCTGAAAAATCAGCAGTGTATCAAATACTTGTTCTCCCCACTGTAGGTAGAAATCCTCAGGCTAAAATATGCGCCAAGACAGTAAAAGTCAGAAATAGGTAGAAATTGGGGGGGTTATTCAGTTAAAGCTATTATCTAAAAAAATCGAACCGGTCATATGGACTGTGGCAGCCATTCTAGTGCTTATGCCTCGTCACAAAGCTGAGTGAGCCGCTGAGCCGCCGAGTGACTCACCTGCCAATCGCTCCAAGAAAGGAAGACAAAAGAACCCATTTGAATGATTGGCTAATTGTGCTATTGCTTTCCAGACAAGCCACAGCGCTGGTCACAGTCACAGATTTGTGCAGTGGAAACCCGTTTGATTACTGATCGGGCCCCCCAGAACAAATCTCAGCCTTACCAGCCTCTGAAAAGTTTGCTGGGTGACGTAGTCGTTTAAGAGACCATAGCAGTGTAAATGTGGCACCACTGTAGAAAACAGCAGCGGTCTATTTAAAGGTGAAGCCTATTTGACTGTGCGGAGGATATGCACTTGCACACAAGGAGTTTGCCATTGTTGCCATTGTTACTGTAGGGTAGAGTTACTCAGTTCTCCACACAGCAGAATGGAATCACTGCAATTACCCTGCTATGGTAACAATAGCCAAACTCAATAGCAGTGAAAATCGCAGACACACACACACACACACACACACACACACACACATATCCATCCGGCATTAAATCTGTGTGTTAGCACTCAAGTGCCCTACAGGCTGGCTTCTGCACGGATCCCCTGCGCTGTACTGCTTGTTGGGTATTTTTGAACCCAGCTGAAGGCTCCGGATGAACGTTTATATGAAATATTAATTCTGTGACTCACACCTGTAGTTACCGGGGGTGTCATGAAGCATTGGAAAGGATGCTGTTTGACCTGCAGGACATATGACTTCATCCAGATTTGTATACCCTCACCGTGCACTTCATTAGGAACACCTAATACACCTGGAGGTGGTGGTGCAATATTGTGGGAATGTTTTCTTGGCACAATTTGGGGCCGTTAGAACCCAGCAATCATCGCTTGAATGCCACAGACTGTTTGTGCATCCCTTCACGAGCACAGTTTACCATTCACCTGTCACCTGACCAGTAGAACAACACCTCTGGGATGTGGCAGAACAGATGATTCACAGCATCTGTATCTGTATAGTGTTCCTAATAAAGTGCTCGGTGAGTGTACTGCTTAAAAAGGACAGTTCCACCAATTTGTCACAATTTCTGTAGTCCTATAGTTTTTGTTATAAAAATGAACTTTGTAGATTGTAATTATAAACTCATAACTCATATATTCTAAAGAATAATTAGCATTTTATAATAATAATAATAATAATAATAATAATATAATTACTATTTATATTATGTATAGTCTTAGAAAATAATTCTTCCACTAAGTAACGATGTTCGTTAGAAGTAAGCTATAGGGCTTCCGGAGTGGCGCAACAGTCTAAGTGCTGGCACGATCATCGTGGGATTGAGGGCTGATGCAACATAATTGGTTCTTAGTGCACTGAGCATTAGAAGGAGTCTAGCATGTGTTGGCCTCCACCCTCGCAGTTTGGTAGCCTCACGAGTGACGGGGAAAGATCTAGCCATCATTTTAACATGCAAATAATGAAAAACAGTTGGCTATGGTTGCCGAGCAATGGTCAGCCATTATATCAGAAGCAGCAGAATGACCTGTGGCATGTGTGCGATCATAATGTGTGTATTTTCACATTGGCCTTAGATACTGCAGAGCACAATTTTAGATCTGGAACTATTAATTTTATATGCATTATCAAGAAGTAATCACATCCATATTATTGATAGTATTATTGTTCTTATTGCATTGCAGGAAAACCCTAATTAATGGTGTTTCGCCTTTTTCTTAACACAAAAAGTAGCTGTGGGGTAAAAGCACCAATGATTTCACCCCACAAATATGAAATACAGCAGGCAAAGCAGACACAACTGTCAAATATCCGTCCTCAGCCCTTACCACGTCAGAAACGAAGCCCATTACTGCCTCTCCGCCCTAAATAAAAAAAGCTGACTCCATCGTTTCGCCACTAAACGACAGATAATTGGACACACATGTCAATGTGAGTCCATACTTAGCAGCTGCCCACCCACTAGGTCCAGTGTGAAAGCTGATACAGAAGATACCACCGTCTCTTCCCCATTCCAGAGGATGTCCATGAGGTGCAGTAATAAGATGTCTGGTACGGTGGGGGGGAAATGGGATCCTTTTGCACGAGAAGAAACCTTGGGCGAGCTGAGAAAGCATCTTCAGTGGTGTTAAAGCTATGAGAAGAGGCAGAGAGGCAGTTTAAGAACGGGCCTAAGAGGCAGCATAGACAGTGAAGAAGGAGATATCTGAAACGGCTTCTCAAATAGACTCATTCCCTTGGTGCTCACTCTGCCGCTGAGCAAGATGACGGGTCACTTCAAGCCGCTGCCTCGAACTCTGGAGTGTACGTGCCTGCGCATAGAACCGAAAAAGAGGAAAATCTCTCGCTCAGCCTCCGAGACTGGAGATGACAAATCCACCAACTTATCAATTTTGCCTAGGGTCATGTTTTAAGCCTGATTTAGCTGTTTTTGCTCAGAATTACTGCATTAACTGCAGAGGTGGACAGCATAGTAATAATAGAATAGTAAAAAAAAATGGCATTTTTGAAGACTTGGCACTAGATAGAACCCACAAGAAGTGCTTTATTTATATATTCCATTCATACAAATTAGGCTCAATAATTGGCATAACAGGGTGGTTATTACACATTTTTAGAAAAGATAATGCAAATATTTGTGATTTTCCTAGAATAGGCCTCTAATTATGTACAGGTTAAAGTCAGAGCTGGACCGATCAGTGTTTGGGGGCCGATAACAATCGCATTTCCGTTCAATCGCCAATACCAAATTAGGGCAAGGCTGGATGCTACATTAGCCTTTCCAGGAATCATCGTGCATTACTCTTTTCTTACTCTTTAACCGTACATTATGGCATGGCTCACTATGTAACAGAGATGCCAGTGTATGAAGAACCTTTTTAACTTGACGTAAAGGTTCTAAAACTTCTAAAGTTTTAAGACTGTAGGACCTATCCATAACATTCCCCATCAGTTGTTCAATGTTCTCTAATAGTTCCTCAATGATGAGGTTAAAGCTCCAGAACCTAAATAAATAAATAAATAAATAAATAACCCCAAGGTTTGAGAGGTTAACTTCAGCCAGTTCAGACAACAACTTCCACTGCATCTCAAAGGTAGCGCCAGCCTTGCACACTGTGGAGATACACCACTGCTGTGCGAACTCGATGGGATCCTCACGCTCCTCCATGCGGAGGCATCATAGACTGACAGCTCGAGTATTGTGGTGCTTTCAGCACTTCATCGCGAGTCCATCAAAATGAGACAGCTGAGCAAATACTGTAAGTGCGGGGTTGCCTCTTTCAATAAAAATAAAAACCTGCACAAATACAAATACCAAGCGTGCTGGTCCCGAATTCTCGGCCAGTGGACGTAATTAGCTGCATGGTACAGCGTTCTCCAGAATAGTAGATGCACTACTCAGAGTTTCATCATCATTATGGAAGTTCAAAGGGATTAAAGCAGAGTAGATCCCTCAGAGTATTATTTATATTGTCATTTATAAAGAACTTAAGACGAGCTTCCAGACTTTTTTCTGTCCTGCACCGAAGTGGTGGAACGAACTTCCCCTGGGTGTCCGAACAGCAGAGTCCAGCGCTCGCAACCCAGACTGAAGACCCTCCTCTTCCGAGAGTACTTGGGCGAATAGTAGAGTATTGTGGTCTCGTGATTTACTTGTGTTTAGTAAGTTCTAAGGTAAAGTGAATAACACTCATATCTGGTTCCAGTGGCTCCTGTCAGGGGCTGGATCTTTTAGGCAGCAAGTGAAGAACCAGTCAGTTCTTGAAGGTGCTAAAGGTGTGGAATCAGAAGAAATGGTCAAACGTAAGAATCTAAGACCAAACTGTGATGTTCTAGACAATGACTGGGTCAGAACATCTCAGCATCAGCAAGCAGGTCTTGAGAAGTGTTTCTGGTGCTCCAAAGATAGACAACCTGTGAACCAACGAGAGGGTCATGGGTGCCCGAGGCTCATTGATGCTCATTGAGGCCTCAACTCACAATTTTCAGGACCTAACAAAAGTGCTCCAAGGAAGGAACCAACAACAGGGTCATGGGTGCTTATGGATGCCCACCTTGAAGGTCCACCTCACAACTTCCAGGACTGAAAGGTCCAGATACCACATGCTTTAAGAGGTCAAAGCGGTCATAAAATTAGGCAGGTTTTATTGCTACGGCCGATGATCAGTGTACACCGTATGGAACATCACACCAGCTTCATTGAGCATCATCTCTCTAATAAACAACTCTGCAGACATGAATCTCCTGCCAGAAGTAAATTGGAGATGAGCAGAGAGGCTCATCAGAGTCATTAAAAAGTTTAGAAAAGTTTTCTTCCTGCAGTTTCTAATCTTGTTTGCACTCCATAGCACTCAACCAACTCAATGTGAGAGATGTGTTTACATAAAACAACATGCCAGGCCAAGAGCATTTCTTCTCCAACTCTCTGAGACGGAGCTGAGGGCCATTATGCAACTCGTTCAGTGGGAGGCGTTGGACTGAGAGCTCCTGCTGTTCTGCTGTCAAACGAAAAGAGCCTTGCACATAAGAGCGAAAGGCAAAGCGCACTGTGTACATATCGGCAGACGAACTTTCATGGTACGACAAAAGTATTATGCATATTATGGGAGTACCAATAAATTATTTACACAGGTACATTTTCACTGGCTTTGAAGTTGGCTTCTCTACAGACATCTAGGTCGTAAGATGTGCTGACATTATAAGCGCTTGGAAACTCTTTGCTATTTTGCCCAAATGTACCACAAACACAGTGGCAGTTACAGATCATTACAGACTTCTATATCTAATCAGTTAAGTTTAAATCCAAGGTTATACTTGTTTCATCGCATTAAAAGAGTATGACACACACATTTACTATAAAACTCAAAATGCTGATCCAATCTAGTACTAGTGTAGACAAGACAAGCATATCCATATGTGAATATACATACACATACACATAATATATATATATATATATATATATATATTAATCACACACTAATGATTAAACACACACAGTGACCGTGAACACACTGGCCCAGAGTGGTGAGCAGCCAATTTGTGACATCTGGGGAAGCAGGGAGGGTCAAGAGGTCAGATTGCCAAGCCCAGGTATCAAACCCACAACCCTATCATCAATAGCCCGTTGCTCTAACTGCTGAGCCACTCATGTTGTTTCTGTGTTGTGTTTTTATGAGCTTGTGTTGCAGTGTGCAGTCCAGCAAGTGATCACCAGGGGTGGAATAAAGAAGCTTGACTCAGAAGAGAGTGTTTTAGGGCACCTCCCCTAACTTGGTGAAGCTATTCTATGGTAATTTAGCAACCGTAGGCTTTTTAAGGCGTTAATGACCAAGAAGAACATCCTGCTCAGCTTGACCCGTCACTTCTGCTTTCCACTCTATTAGTTTGCAAGCTTTGTTACACTTTATCAAAAACCTCACATGTTTGAGGAACCCTAGGAGGTGAGGGCCTTGTGTTTTAGCTACCTTTTCTCCTGGTTTGCTAGCAGGGAGCTATAATATTTCCTCCATTGACTAAGACTATAACTATAATTTCAATACAGTGTCCGGCATTTGGTCTGGCAGAGAGAACCCACTGTCAGTTTCTGTTACCGTCTAGACAAGCATGGAAAGGGTAAAGGCAGCCTGATGTTCCTGTGACTACAGTTGAACATATTATTCAGAAATTTAAGATCCATGGGACTATAGCCAACCTCCCTAGATGTGGCCGCAGGAGGAAAATTGATGACAAATCAAAGAGATGGATAATATAAAGACTTCTAAAGAGATTAAAGGTGAACTTCAAGCTCAAGGAACATCAGTGTCAGATCGCACCATCCGTCATTGTTTGAGCCAAAGTGGACTTCATGGGAGAGGACCAAGGAGGACACCATTGTTGAAAACAAATCATAAAAAAGCCAGACTGAAATTTGCAAAAGCCCCAAAGCTTCTGGGAGAAAGTCCTATGGACAGATGAGACAAAAATGGAACTTTTTGCCAAGGCATATCAGCTCTTTATTCACAGATGGAAAAATGAAGCATATCAAGAAAAAAACACTGTCCCTACAGTGAAACATGAAGGAGGCTCTGTTATGTTCTGGGGCTGCTTTGCTGCATCTGGCAGAGGGGGTCTTGAATCTGTGCAGGGTACAATGAAATCTCAAGACCATCAAGGGATTCTAGAGAGAAATGTGCTGCCCAGTGTCAGAAGATTGGTCTCAGTCACAGGTCATGGGTCTTGCAACAGGATAATGACCCAAAACACACAGCTAAAAACACCCAAGAATGGCTAAGAGGAAAACATTGGACTTTTCTGAAGTGGCCTTCTATGAGCCCTGACCTAAATCCTATTGAGCATCTTTGGAAGGAGCTAAAACATGCCATCTGGAAAAGGCTCCATTCAAAGCTGAGACAACTGGAGCAGTGAGCTCATGAGGAGTGGGCCAAAATACCTGCTGAGAGGTGCAGGAGTCTCATTGACAGTTACAGGAATTGTTTGATTGCAGTGATTGCCTCAAAAGGTTGTACAACAAAATATTAAGTTAAGGGTACCATCATCTCTGTCCAGGCCTGTTTCATGAGTTTACTTTTTAAAATAATTCTGTTGAAGCTTGGTTGAAAAGCAATGTCTGACTTTCACTGGTTAATTTCATAGAATTTTCATTTATTATTACTTTTGTCAGATTCAAGTTATTTCTGTGACCATTGTGGGTTTTTCTTTCATTAACCAAGGGGTACTAATAATTTTGTCCACGTGTGTAATATAACTACAATAGGGCATATAGGGCAATCGGCACACAGGAAACAGGGGAAACTGCTACTTCCACTTCTGAAAAGTATTAAAAAAGACACTGTTTCCAGGCTCTGAAATATATATTTTTTTTCAGTTAGTAGAGCTATTCATGTCAGGTGAGTCACCAGTGATTTACCTCTTTATACCCAGTATTCCTGTTCTACGGTGACCTCCACTTCCAGCTCTGAAGACCGTTGTGGTACACCCGCTTTCCCCAAGGAACCTTAACGCCATTACTCTTGATTATTGCCCTCTGCGGCCGGCCGAGACGAAAACCCATTGAGACGTTAAAGTCATCACGGAAACAATTAAGTTTGAACTGGGTTTTAATCACCTCGCAGACCTCATCTGCAGAAGGGTTGCAGCGGGCAGATAAATCCCTTCTCTCAGTCTACTGGAGCTCTGAAGACGGGGGAGGGCAGACTCTGAGGCTTTAGCGGGCCACGCCACCACTGTCACCAACTAATGAGCTTATCATACATGAATTACACAGCGGAATATTAATGAGACGAAGCCTCCATTTACGAGCAACTGTCATTAGGCTGGTCTGTTACCCATTTCACTCTCGCACTAGTTCGGCACTTAGAGTTGGTCTGTTTGTTAAATGGCATATTTTGAAAGAATTTGATTTGTTAAGAGGAATTGAAATAGTCTACACATAAATAATCAATTTATATTGAATTGTAATCTCATTTTCTGACTTTTTATACACTAATCAGCCTTAACATTAAAACCACTGACCAGTGAAGTGAATAAATAACTGATAATCTGGTTACAAGAGGTATATAAATTGGGCAGCAAGTGAACAGTCAGTTCTTGGAGGTGATGGAGGGCAAGCATAAGAACCCAACTTTGTTACCTTACTTAAGTAGAAATGTTGGTTATCTAAACTTTACTGGAGTAATTATTTCTTTTTCAGACTTTTTACTTCCAATTATCTGAACTAAAGAGCACTATAGACCCCTGTGGTGCGGCCTAAGCTTTCGGCCTTTTTCCTTCCAATACTTTTACTTTTCTACTTGAAGTCGTTCTGAAACCAGTACTTTTACACTTTTACTGGAGTAAAAAGCTTAAGTTGATACTTCAGCTTCTATAGAAGTCTTTTAAACCCTCGTATCTCCACTCACTTCTACCTGAAAGAGTAATGAAGGTCAATGCTTTTGACACCTTTGCCAAAACCTCAGGCAGATCTTTTGTGGTGTTCCAAGTATACAGTGGTCAGCACCTACCAAAAGTGTTCCAAAACAGGACAACCGGTGAACCTGTGACCGGGTCATGGGCACCAAAGGCCCCACCTCAGCGTCTGATGGTCTTGTGAGGTCTTGTGGAGTCCATGCCTTGCCCAGGCAAGAGAGGGACTTAAAAGTAGGGATTTAAAAGTAGGTGGTTGTAATGTTTTGGCTGATTTGGTGTGTACTGTTCATTATTATGCTAAATAAAGTCTTCCCAGTTGGCAGCAATTTCTGGGCACCGGATTTGCAAGACAAGCACAGCACTAATTAATGGGTTCTACATGAAGCAACACGACTAACTGAATGACACAGCAAAAACAGCAGGCCTTTAGCATCCCTTTGATTATTCTTTAATCAGTCTACCCTAGCGGTCAGCATGTCCTGCAGGGTTTTTTTCTGATCCAACTAATCAACAACTTCTGAAGATGATAATGATAATTACCTGTGAGGGCTTTTCATGCCACAAATGGATAAAGTGACTTGGAAAAAAAAAAAGACATAAACCTACAATAAACTCAAATTGACCTGAAGTTTAACCCTAAAGAAGAAGAACATACATATAAAGTAAAGGTAGATTGGTGACAAGTGGTCTAGAACCTTCTTGGGTCCTCGTCTTTTTCCAGTTTTCCAAAAATCAAACGATTTCACTAAAGAACTACTCTGTCTTAGTGTAATTACAGAGAATTTGAAGGAGCTGACATTTAAATCAGGCTGGCTTGATGACTCAAAGCCAGATATCTCAAAGGCCAGCAGAAAAAAATAATGTGGACTAATGAGGGAATAATTAAAGCATGGACTCTGTCCCTTCGGAGGACGTCAATTAACACGGATTCAACCCTGACACTTGGGAGGAATCAGTATGGAAATTAATATTAGCAGAACAACTCTTTACATCAACTGTGCTATACATAAGCACTAGTGTTGGATTGCAGGAACATACAATACGAGAGCAGGTGGTATTAACTAATCAATGTAAATTGGTGTGGTACAGGGTACAATGGTAGGGTACACAGTACAATGGTAGCCTTGATTCCAGGCAATATTACAGCAGAATAATTCATTAGTCTATAAAACACTTTTATTTTATATACACTATCCGTCCAAATGTTTGAGGACACCTGTTCTAATAAATGCATTCAGCTATACTTGCCTTGTCCCTGTAGAGAAGTACTGCCAAAAGAATCTATAGACTTTCTATAGCAGATAAACATGACCCTATTGGCACCATGCTGCCTAATGCCAGGTGTGGGCTAGTAGAGGGGTATATAAAGCCCCCCAGCAGCATTGAGCTGTGGAGCAGTGGAAGAACTGTGTTCTCTGTAATGATGGCGGAGGATCTCCATACAGTACTTTTGGAAGGAGTTGGAGGACGTTCAGGGGGTTGTCACTGAATGCCATCAAATCCTCACAGCAATGCTTCTCCAAATCTAGTAGAAAGCCTTCTTCCCTGCAGAGCAGAGGCTCTTTCTCTTAAAGTAACAATGAATGTGCAGATGTACCAATATTTTTGTCCATATGCAGCATTTAAGTTTCAACGTGGTGCAAGAACCATTTTTTATGATCTTAAATAAATAAAATAGTTTGCACTGTTTGCATTTTCTGCACTATAGCAGATGACCTCCTCGCATGGAGAACCTGATTATCACGCCTACCTGCTCCGATATCCCATTTGATCACAATTCAATGCATGTCGAGTTTTTGGAAGTAGCTGTCATTGATTAATTACCCAGACGATGCTCTCAGACCTTAGCTTCCTCCAATTAAAAATACATTAAATACTAATGTTGTTGGTCAATAGCATTCAATTACTTATACAGGCCAGTCATCCAGGATCTTGAATGCCACTTCTAAGAGCAGAGGTGTCAAGGAACTAAGCACAAATACTTCCATATCTTACTTAAGAGTAAGAGTAATTCTTTATTTTTCAGACTTTTTACTTCTACTTCTTACATTTTTACAATTATCTGAACTTTCTCCTCCTTACATTTTTAAAAACAGCCTCGTTCCTCCTATTTCATTTCCCTTTGTTTTCATTCCGGCTCGTCATCAATAAAAACCCTCTCCAGATAAATCTCTCCATCCGGAAAGTCGTGATTGGATGAGAAGTATAAACAGACACCATTCTGACTCCCTATTGGTTTATAAGCGATCCATAAGCATCTGTAGTCTAGTATGAAGACTGTGTCCGTGGCAGAGACTCAAGAGACCTGCAGTGAAACGTCCCGACTGAGCCCCACATTTACATTCCAATAAAGCTTATTGATCACACGCCTCTGAAGTCTGACTTTCTGCAGCTTTACAAAACTTCTAGACAACGACTCCTCATATTTTCCTCCATGAAGCTCATGTTGATGCTCAGTAGAGCACAGAGACGCTCCTTTAATAGAGCTGATATTACTGAAATGCTTCATTTTCAATGGGCAGATCTGCAGCTGAAACAGGAGCCTAGTGCAGCCCAACATTTTTAACATCAACATTTTAATAGATCATTCTCCTCATTATGACTTTTAGAGAAATGGGTTTTTGGGAGGGGGGGGGGGTAGTGCACTATAGACCCCTGTGGCGTGGCCTAAGCTTTCGGCCTTTGTTTTCCTTCCATTACTTTTACTTTTCTACTTGAAGTCATTCTGAAACCAGTACTTTTACACTTTTACTGGAGTAAAAAGCTTCAGTTGATACTTCAGCTTCTATAGAAGTCTTTTAAACCCTCGTATCTCCACTCACTTCTACCTGAATGTGCAATGAATGTAAATACTTTTGACACCTTTGTCTAGGAGTAGCGTGAAATATCTATGATCTTCAGAATCTCTTGAAGAAAATAAGAAACCCAGCTGCAGGCTGCCACAGAGCTAATTTGCCGACAGGACTGTGGATCTGTGGACTGCCGTGGTCCGTCACAGTGGACCAACGTTCTCCCCAACATCGGTTAGAAGAAAACGAAGCCTGGTATGGCAGTTTTAGAATTTGCCCACGATTATAGAAACAGTCATGCTCATAAAGGGCACGAGGCTGTTCCAATCACTCGTATGCCCACTTCCACTGCCGTGTACCGCAATTACCAGCGGGTGATTTTCCCAGCGAGAGAAAGTCTTTAAATGAATGTTCTCTTGGTACAAAATGCTCAAGTTCAACCTTATTCTTATTCATTGCGTGCACCTGTTCTTTCCTCTCTGGCACTAAATCGCAGCACATATCTGCCCACCTTGATGCTAATTTCATTGACACCACATGCCGCTTGGCAACGATCGCCTTGCTGTCATGTCAGGCATTCTGCCAATCAATCAAACAAAGCCCGCTACTGCTTTCTGTGTCCACAGACTTCATCTAGACCCTATGAAATTCCAGCTTGGTCGCCAGGGTGTCATAAGAACAGGGCCCTGGGACAAGACCTCTGAACAAGAGAGCTGCTGTAATCCATTTAGAAGGGGCAGTGGTGCTGTTGTCCCAGATTTTTTTTTATATGACATTTATTACAGATATGATATGGATTTCTCACATAATTTGTCACATAATCCTGAATATATATTTGACATATACACCAGCTTCTTTGAAGTTGGCAATTTTGGCGAATGATTCTTTGAACGATGCCATAAAGAACCTATCTATCAAGTGAAGGCTCTCCAGATCTTTAAAAGGTTCCTCACACAACTCTTTAACAAACACACTGTTCTTTATTTACCATATGATATAGCCATAACATTAACACCACCTGCCCAATATTGAATATGTCCCCCTGTACCACCACAACAGATCTGACCACTCAAGGTATGGACTCCACAAGACCCTCCGACGGTGTCCTGCTGTGGTATCTGGTACCAAGACTAAGCTTAAAAGCAGGTCCTTTAAGTTCAGTAAGTTGTAAGGTGGGTGAGGCCTTCATGAGCATCAGTGAGCCTTTCTCAAGCCGCTTGAACCACGTTTGGTAGGTACTGACCACTGCATACTGAGAGAGAACAACCCACAGGACCTGCTTGCTGATGTTTTGGAGATGCTCTGACTCGTCATTATCTGCAACCTCACAGTTTGGTTCTTGGATTCTCAGATTCCTACTCTTGCTTCAAGAACTGATCGTTCACTCGCTGCCTAATGTAGCCACATTTTGATAGGAGTAGATGAAGGTAATCAATATGACTTCACAGTCACTTCACCTGTCAGTGGTGCTAGTGTTATGGCTGATCGGTGCACATGTGCACATATATTTCGAAATATATCCCAATCCTTAATAATAAATGTGCATATATGACCATATATCATCTCTGTATGGACATGGATGACATTTTTATCCCCTGCCTACACTGACTACAATACCACGTACACGTCAACCAGGGGCCAACAAGCTGGACGTGACTTTCAGGATCAGTACTGGAGCCGTTTCCAGCTCTTGACAAGACCAAAGATAAGCAAAGGAGGAAAAGATCGATGTGACCAGCAGCGCTATTGTGTGGGAGAGGTCCTTTCTGCATTGTAAAAAGGGCCTGCAGTGTTCAGGAGGCCTGAGCACTCATTCTGAAAGTGAGCTTAATTGGTTTTTGGAGTACCTTCTCTCAATCGCTTCACAAGCCTTCACATCTCTTTATAATTGATCCTTAGGCTCTCTGATTGGGCACACAAGTCGGTTGGAGAGATCGAGATGAGATGGAACTCCGGGGACTGCTGTGATTTATTGACAAATGGAGTTACTCTGCGAAAGGAACCGGGGACAAGAAAATATCTGCTCTGTGGTTTCTTTTGAACAGTGGCCTGTACTTAATCTGCCACTATTAATATTACCACGATTATCACCATCATTACTCTGACCATCACTGCCATGACTGTATTAATGCCATGACTGCTCTCTATAAATCCATTCACAACTAACTCTGTCGCTTTACCTTCTCCCAGTAAATGGTCACCCACTCATCCAGCCCGGCCTGCTGGAAGACTGACCACTGGGGGTCCCCTCTACCAGTGTCAGACCAGCTGCCACCTACCAGTCCGACCACCAAGCTCCCCCACCAGCCGTGCCAGACCAGCTGCACACCCTCCTACCACTGCTACCTGCCTAATGACCATATTAAAAACTACCTGCCACTGGACTATCTGCCACTATTAATATCACCACTATTACCCATCATTACTCTGAGCATCACTGCCATGACTGTATTAAGTGATTCTGAAATGTGAAAGATTTCCAACATCTGACTTCATTAAAAAGAAAGAGCTGAGATTGTTCAGAACATTCTCATGTAAAACGGATCCCTGCAGTCAACAGATGGTTCTTCTTGGACTGGACTGGTTCTCCTTGGTAGGTTCCATGTACCTTGTGTTGCTGCATCGCTCATTTAAATAGCTTCAAAGACCTGTCACTGAAGTGACTGAATCACGATGAACACAAGCATCAGTGGAGATACACGATCCTTATACTGACAGCCTGAGATCTGAGCGCAATGAAATGAAGAACAAAACGCTGCTTCTAGTTTTTGGTGGATAATTAGAGGAAAACTGGAAGTAAGGACACTGAAAAGTATCTCTCAATAAAAACAGAAAAAATATAATAGAAAATCAATAGAAAAACACCACATTTGGAAGCAAAACGCCTTTACGAAACCTGACATCAGACCTGTGCAAGACCATCTACCCATAGCACAACACAGGGCCCATCAGAACACCAACCCAACCGGAGGAGCAATTGGAGTCATTTCTCACTTTACTTGTTGCCGGGATAATTGGTATGGGAATTCAGGGCTGACGGTGGAGCTGACGATTGATGTAACCTTCTTGCTGTTCCTCTCTCTCTCTCTCTCTCTGTCTTGAGTGATTGAGTGTCAAGACAGTCGAGTTGTTCTCCCCATAGCTCATGCTGGTGGCTTTCCCCCACCCTCCGTGATCCTTGCCTTCCTGCCTTTTCCGAATGACAGCTAGAGAGCCTGTTGATCCGGGATTGACAAGGCATGACTGCCTCTCCCCATGCTTCACGCCAGTCCAATAGTCTTCACTTGCTTTAAGGGCCCTCGGAGCAACTAAAGGCCCCTATTGACATTAAGGAGGACTTGAGGCAGGAGAGAGGTGAGGTGCAGGTGGACAGAGTAATGAGGGGAGGTTCTCCGAGTCCAGAGAGAAAACAGATTTAGTTGATTTCTATTTGGTAAACTTTTATAAATAGTACATTCTTCTACACTGCACAAATAAAATACATGATTCTAAAAGAGATACCTGACGTAAAGAACTGTTTTTATGGATCTTTAGATCTTTGGAAATTAGATGTTCCGGTGTGAAGGACCTTTCCGAACAACCTTGACATATAATAACGTACCTACGGCTTTCTTCTATATTCATTCCTAGAAACACATGCCTAATCATGTGTTTCTAGGAATAAATCAGAACCAGGGACCCTCCAGGGATTCCCAAAAGCTTTTCTAAGAAATATGGATATCTCCTGAGGATGCAATTCTCCAAAAAAAAACTGGAAACAGAAAAAATTGAATATTCCTAGGAAAATATGGGAACCGTGGTGTGATGTTGGAAAGCCGTAACCGTAATTTAGGAACAATTTCCATTTTTATTCCTGAAAAAAATTAGACACTAATTCTAGCAATTAACCCAGTCTGAAACAAGTGTGAGGTCGTCATAAAGTAAAAAATATTCTTTATTTAGAAAAGTCTCAATTAAAAAAAAGAGAAAGCTATTTCTATTTAAGCAAGGACTTCTTAAACAACACCTTAGTGAATTCTGGAAATCACAAACTACAGTTTTAAAGATGTTAAAGGTGTATTAAAGGTGTTTAGTGATTTTATTCACACTTGGACAACTTCATCGATGATTCAGAGCAATGGAGGTTCCAGCCATGTGGTGCCACGCTAACCCCATTAGCTTCACCATCTGCCTGCTGCCAGGCCCGCACAGCATCAAAGCCATCCTCCTACTTCTGTTGGCATCCAGTGCCACCCGACTCTGCCATTCATTAAACTGCCCAAGATACTCTAAAGTAAGTTAGATCCCAAGAAAGAGCCGTCAGCCCTTGTCCTTGTTCCCATCAAGCCTCAACACTCGTGGCTTAACTCTGCCAGTGCCAGAAGCTGTCCAGACACCTTCCCCTCAAAGCTGACCGTCACTGGGTATGAACGAAGCAGGCAGATAGAGCTCTGTCAAAGGCAGAGAGTTAGAGTATTGATCGGGTTCTGCTGCTTGGGGTAAAGTCCACACGCCACAGTCTGAATTAACACAATACCCCTGGGACTCATTAGCTCCGTCTGGCCCTCCCCTACCCACTAAAGTGAGAGAAAGCAGCAAATGGTGTAAACGCTTTGCAACACTCTTCGCTTTAAGGCATTTCATTGAAGGTTCGAGCATAATGCTCAGCCGGACCTGCTCAAGACCCCACTCAGGTTGCGGTGAGGAAACACTGATCCCACAGGCTAGCTTCTCAATCGTCTGCCTTTAAAAGCTGCCCTGTAAAAGTGCTTAGCCTGATGAGACGGGACATGATTCAAAGTGACCCCCTGTTCAAGCACAGCTAAAGATGACTCACTCTTCTATGGGAGTAGAGGAGAGAACGGGATTAGGCCTGGGCTGATGACTTTCTCAGTATATCTGGACAGTAAGTGTTTATTAGCTCAGTAAATCACTGATATTAGAATAAACACTAATAATAATACTCCTACAGAAAGTGGTGGAGGTTCTCCTCCATCACTGTGTTCATCATTAGGAGAACATCAAGTTCTCCTAATGGAGTCTAGTATTATTCAGAGTTCTCCTCAGATCAACACCTGGTTTGGTGGTAAAGCAGGGCTTAATGATGGTGAATCAGGTGAGCTGGTCGGTGATGCGTCTTTGGGTTGGCTTTGGAGTCGTCAGACACACTCTCAACACTTTGATACTGCTTAACAGTCTCTGCTCTCTTTACTGTGTTGGAAAGCTTAGTCTAGCTTCGCTTAAAATAGCGCTAAATAGCCTGCTGGGTTAGCACAGCGAGCTACTTTATGATACGTGTCCACAGCAGTAGCCTACTTCAGACTGCATTTACCTCCAATACGATACGACCGTAGACCGTTTAATAGGAAACGACCAGAAATTCTACACATGAAAGTGGAACTCCTGAAAGTGGGCGTGGCAAAATAAGGTGGGCACTTGAGGCAGCTTTAAGTGAACAGTCCGTTCTTGAAGAGGATAAAGTTGTTGAAGGGTAGGAACCTGAGACACTTCCAGACCATGACTGGGTCAGAACATCTCCAAAGCATCAGTAAGCAGGTCTTATGGGGTGTTCCCAGTATGCTGTGGTCAGTATCTACCAAAAGTGGTTCAGGGAACAACCAGTGAGCCATTTACATTTACACTCTTCTCCAGGTATTCAGAAATACCTCCAAGTTTAGACTCTACTCTACTAAACACAAGTCAATATGGAGCCCATAATACTCTACTCTTCACCCAAGTCCTCTCAGAAGAGGAGGGTCTTCAGTCTGGGTTTAAAGACAGCGAGCGTTGGACTGGCTGTTCGGACTCCCAGGGGAAGTTCGTTCCATCACTTCGGTGCAGGACAGAAAAAAGCCTGGACGCTCGTCTTCCGTGGATTTTGAGGGGCCGGTGACCGCTGACCAAATGCTCGCTTAAGCTCATGGAGGCCCAACCCACCTTCCAACTTACAGTACTTGCTATTAAGGTTAGTCTTGGTACCAGATATCACAGCAGGACACCTTCAGAGATCTTGTGCAGTCCATACCTCGAGTGGTCAGATCTGTTGTGGCGGTACAGGGGCACCTATACAACATTGGGCAGGTGGTATTAATGTCATGGCTGATTGCTTATGTTTACATTGGATATAAGGGTCCAAGAGTTGTGGGAGTGTGAAGAACCTTTTAAAAGGTTCTAGACAATGACTGGCTCAGAGCATCTTCAAAGCATCAGCAAGCAGGTCTTATGGGGTGTTCCTCCCGGTATGCAGTGGTCAGTACCTACCAAAAGTGCTCCAAGAAAGAAACAACCGGTGAACCGGCGACAGGGTCATGGGTCCCACCTCACAGCTTACAGGACTATTCAAATGATCTGCTGCTAAACTCTTGGTACCAGATATCACAGGACACGGTCAGTGGTGTTGTGAAGTCCATCCACAAGGGCGGCCTACTCAGTATTAGGCAGGTGGTGATAATGTTATGGCTGATCAGTGCACGTTTCCAGGCTTTTGAGCAGACCGAAGAGGCTGAAGAGGTGCTTATTCGTCTATACGGCTCAGCACTGGGCCTGAGGTGGTAGCAACCCTCAAAGATCACTGCCATTTGCTGCTGTAATAGAGCGACTCCATCCACGGCCCAGAGAATGAAGCCAATCTACAATCCTTTGCTCGGTTATCTAGACATTCTGTTCTCATTTACCTGCATGCCCTGGGGAGCCACTCAGCATTAAGGGTGCAGCACTGCTTAATAGACAGGTGCCTCAGAAACTGCAGGCTTGCAGCCCTCTGGTCCATTTCCTACGCTATTTAACAGGGAATAAGGAACCGGATTTAACCACAGAGCCTAGAACTGTCTTAGTCTATTTCAACCAAGCATGGAAACAAGCTTAGGATGGTCTACAAATTCAGGACCTCAGACAACCCACTCATTTCAGACACCTTAGTATTAATCTGCCGTTATGTTAAATCACCCAAGATCACAGGTAGCTTTCTTTCCAACATTCAGGGACAAATCTGAGCCCATCGCTTTATGTTCTTTGGTGATTTAGGCCTACCAGTTTTGAATCTCCAACCAATCGCAGAAAATCCTGTCTCACTAATGAAAACCGACTGTGCTAATGAGTAATCGTCTGCCAGCGCTCATCATTTGTTTGCCAGAGCTGTCATAAACAGTGATATGAGGAGCCCGCATTGCTTAATAACCATATGCTACATTTTTTTCTGAAAATAGCCTAATGAGCAAACAGCAGTGTCACACTGTCTTTACCTTGTTCGAATGAACAAAAGTATTGGGACACCTGCTCGTTCATTGTTTCTTCTGAAATCAAGGGTATTAAAAAGAGTTGATGCTGCCTCCGTTGGAGTAACTAACGGTCTCGACTGTCCAAGGAAGAAGGCGGCTTTATACTAGATTCTGGAGCAGAGCATTGCTGTGAGGAGTTGATTGCATTCAGTGACAAGACCAGTGTTAGTGAGGTCAGAATGTTGGATGATGATAATGATGATGATGATAATCTCATCCCAAACTAAAGTACTGGATGGAGCTCCACCACCATGCACCATTCCAGACAACAAAGCACTTCCACCGCTCCACAGCTCAATGCTGGGGGGCTTTACCCCCCATCTACTAGCCCACGACTGGCATTAGGCAGCATGGTGCCAATACAGGTTCATCATGTTTATCTGCTCCAGAGAGAGTCCTATTCTATTGGCAGGGACTAGACAAAATGTGTGTTCGCATATTTACATCTGTCTCAGCAATGCAGCTGAATGCATTCATTAGAAGGGGTGTCCACAAACTTTTTTAACATTTAGTGGAATTCGTATTGATCCTCAAATCTCATTACAGTTACGTTTGGACGAATCTGTACTTACACACAAGGTTGAGATCAGTCAGTGAATGACTTGGAGGATCTAAAGAGCTGCCAGACATGTAAATTCATTTGGATTGAGTCTGGCTCCCTGTTCGTAGAGGAAGTGCATTGCTGAATATAATGTCAGGAATATGTGGGAGTGATGTGCGAAGTGGTTTTGTCATCAATAATTCAGATGCAGTCCAGCTTAAAAGGGAACTTCCTCCCATTTTCTAGCATTTCTAAGATTAAGGCTATGTCCCAATTGCGTACTACGCATTAATACTACAAGATATTTACTATATCGGCGCTGTCCAAAAAACGTCTCTTCGAAACGGTGACTTTACAGGAGAAGACAACATGTGGACTTCTGAATGGACGTCAATGTAAAATAAGAGTTTATCACATGTAAATTAGAGCATTTCTATTGGTTCATTCATTCGTCCAAAATTAAAAATTGACAAAAATTGAGATGCATGTTTTTCATTGGACAGCAGCGATATGCTTATATTAATAGTGCGGGTTTTGCAGGTTAGCGCACAAAATATTAACTTGCTAACCCGTTTTCTACTAACAGGAAGTGATGAAGCATTACTATGCCAACATAGGTCCATTGTAACCACACTCAGAGTATTTATCCTGGATATGACACTTCTATCTATACTACATGCTCAATAACTAGTTAGCATTATAATTTTCCTTCCTAAATTTTGCTTAAACAGACAGAGGTTCTCCAAATCACTGTATATTTCGGGAGAATCTCCGTGTTTTTCTTGTAAACAAACCCAAAAAAATAACTGGTTTCTCTCAGTAGCATGAATAAATGTCAAACCCGTGATTCTATTTATGAGGTTGGAAAAATATCTACACCACGACCACACACACACACAAATAATCCCTTAAGAGCTTCAAAAAGACTGCCGTCTGTTTGAGTAGGTGATATATGTCACTTAAATCCAGGCATTAAGAAGTGAGATAAACCAGCACAGAGAGATCAGTCTGGCAGAGTGTAGAACAGAGCTTTCCGTCTCTCAGAGACCTTTTAAATTATCAATGAACGCTCTCTGGCGACCAGGTGAAGATATGGACGTTCCTTCATTCCATGTGGAGAAGCACTGGAAGGTGGGGGTCAGCCTAGATTAACTGTGGATAAAAAATGGTCACCGGTCTGAGAGGGAGGATAAGGCATTGGCAGGAATCTCCTGATGTAATACGTAAAGATGGACAAGGGCCGAACTGTGACGACTGACCAACTGCTTCAGAACAGCTCCAAAACAGTGGTCAGTACCTACCAACAGTAGAAGGACAGTGAGTCATGGGCACCAGATGGAGGCCTCACCTCACAACTTAAAGGACTTCAAGCCCCTGGGAACTCAAACCTGAGTTTTCCTTCTAATGAAGTGAATCTGGCCCCTCAGGGCCCCCAGGGCCCATTGTCTTATGAAGATTTCTCCCAAGTCTAATAAATGTCTGCTGTATTTCACCAGTACTGCTCTCCTCTTCATGTGGGATGGGCAGTCCTAAAGTAGGTCAGGTTTACACCAACATACCACTG
Organism: Salminus brasiliensis; assembly: GCF_030463535.1. Lineage (NCBI taxonomy): Eukaryota > Metazoa > Chordata > Actinopteri > Characiformes > Bryconidae > Salminus > Salminus brasiliensis. Next base: position 27,175,388 of record NC_132901.1, on the reverse strand, counting down.
ACCATTCGCAAGGCTAACGTTGCTCCACCCTCTCTTTGAGTATGAGTACCCTGGAGCCTTAAAGCTAAAGCTACACCTGATGAGTGAAAGCTCCACCACGTGCCTCATTGTAGCTCACGTCTGGCACCCGTCACCACTCCACTTCACCACGGAATTTAGCGGCTGGGTGCCGGGAGGGATGGAAGGTCTTAACGCAGCACCGTAGCCGGGGCGCACTGGGCACTCAAGCTCAAGGCTGGAAATCTGTACCAGATACCAGAGCCTCAGTAAACCCTAAATATCTGTGAAATCACAACCACAGTTCAACAGCAGTGTCTCGCGGCTGGTAACGTAAACTCATTTTTGCTCTCCAGCTGTCAATCATACACGCTCATTGGTATATTAAGGGCACGCCCAGAGGAATGAGGTCCCAGGGGTTTTAAAGGATCTGCCACTAACATCATGTTGGTTCCAGATACCACAGGACACCTTCAGAGGTCTTGTAGAGTCCATGCCTACTTCTACAAGTCTATTAGACTCAGGCAAAAGAAGTGCCAACCAATTGGATTACCATGCCAGCAATAATCAGCACCTATTCATTCTATTCTCATTTCAGCGATGAAACAAATGCTTAAGCCTTTCTCTGAAGTGTCTTCTCCTTCTCAGCTGCACCCATTTTCTCAACTGTTACAAGATACAAGTCCCAGCAGGCTCTTAAGGGAGAGTGCCACTACGATTACCACTTTCACAAAGCACTGCTGTGTGTACGCACCATTAAATATGCCCACAGGGAACAGCGACTGATGAGGCTGGATGCGGACACTGAGCATGTGCTTAAGCAGCTACGGCCCGTTCAGAAAATACTTTAATATATAGAGCCATAACTGTCCACGCAACTGACCGGAGTGACCTGCCAATCACTGGTCATCTGCATCATCATCTGCAGTCTGTACAACCAACCATACACAGACATACACACACACACACACACACACACACACACACACACACTACAGAGCGAAATATGGCTTTGCCTTTTCTCCCAAAATAGCAGCGCTGATGGATTTCAGTCATCTACACGTAATGGAACCAGTAGATCTGAAGCTAGAAGCAAGGCTTTCACTACACTGTTTTTTTTTAGCTTTTTCTCCTGTCTCTTCCATGAAATATTAGTCATGGCATGAATTATGAAGGCTGGAAAGCTAAAGTTTGCAGAGACAGGGCATGGTTAGAGTCAAATTCCCCTATTCGTCCAGCCTTTTCAAGGCCAGCTTGTTTTCCTGACTCGCTGAAGAGCTCAATCCGGATATGTGGCGACACCATGACATGAATTCATCTCAGTGAGGGAGATGGAATTGACCTCTCTCTCCCTCTCTTTTACACAGAGACGAAATGCAAACAACATCAGCAGAACGAAATAGCTGCCAGGATTCAGCCGAGGAGGTGCACAAAAAGAAAAGGTCACGTTCATGCCACACAGGTACATATCTAATACCCTTCAGTGTTCTCGTTTGTCCCCTATTCATTTTGAAATGGCTCAGACGACATATTTTTCCCCCTTTGGTTTGCGTATGAGGGTAATCATTTCTAGCACAAAATAGAAAGCAGATATTCCACCTCTCCCAGACGTTCCGGGAGTCTCCCGCAAATTCGTAGTGGTTTTTTGATGCCCACGAACTAGCTACAATATCCCGAAAATCCATTTTTTGAGAGAGATGGTTTACCTCAGTTCATCCCAGACCACGCTAAAGTACACCTTAAGTCTAATAGGGATCTGAATAACGACAGTGATTCTCACTGCAGTGAGATTTACATTGCCCACAGTGGTTAAATGACTGCAAAAGACAAGATGAGGTGAGCTGACCAGGTGGAATTCCTTTATTAGCATAGCTAACATTATTTAAATAAGATGGATAGCTGTGCTACTCTACCGAGCTATTGCCACGCTACCAAGGTCAAACTCCCTGTAGACGTGCTTAAAGTTGTGACAGGATAAAAAAAAAATATGTCCCTGTTGAATAATATATATATGTATATGTGTATATGTGTGTATTCCTCTAGACATACCGCTAACCCATAGGCCCCAAAACAAAATCTCAGATTCTCCAAAACAGAATCCCAAAGGTCTATGGATCAACAGTATGTCTGGAGGAGGAAGAATGAAGCTTACACTGAAAAGAACACCCTGCTTACAATGAAGCATGGTGGTGGCTCGGTGATGCTCTGGGGCTGCTTTGCTTCCTCTGGTACTGGAAGCCTGCACTGTGTAGAGTCAGGGCAAAACCCTAGGAGGAAACCTTATGCCTTCTGTGAGGAAGCTGACAGGGTGGGTGTCATTGGACCTTTCAACAGGACAATGATCCCCAACATACGTCAAAGTCCACCAAGGTTTGTTATCGCAAGAGGTCATGGAAGATTCTGGAGTGGCTGACAAGCTGTTAACAGTAAATCTTTGGTAGGATTTGAAGAAGAATCTTAAGAATATATGCGAACTGGAGGCCACTGCCCATGAGGAATGGGCTAAGCTTCTTCAGGAACGCTGGCATTGCATCCGGCTTGCAGGAGGTCATAACAGCAAAGGGGTTCTGTACTAAGTACTGAAGATGCTTATCATGAAGGGGTGAGTAATTCTGAGACTGCAGTCATCATTAAAATACTTACTCTAATTGTTACTGCCGTTACAAAATGTTAGTGGCTAGCTAATTTCAATTATTTAGTGGAATGACTTAAGGTGCTTTCACAGCTAGCTTGTTTGGTCTGGACCTTTGGACTTTTCAGTTTGGTCCAAACCCAAAAAGCAGTTGAGAAAGGTGCCTTAGACCACAGTCCAAATTTTGGTCTGACCAATATTTTTATTATTTTTTCTTTTTTGGGAGGATTCACAGGTGAGTCCACCACCCCTCTTGAATGAGTTGGGAGCAGAGTGGGATGTCTCAGAAACAAAATAATCCACAGAATATAGTCATAAGTCATAACTAGGGTCTGATATCCTCAAATAATTTTATTTCGCTTCAACATGGCAACTCTTGCTCAAAGAAAACATCACCAGACATGACTTCAGTAATCGTCCTTTGATCTTTTGGCACAGCACGCTCTGAATTACAAAGAGGGGGAAGGGAAGGGAATAAACGCGCTGCAGGAAAGCTATTTCTAGAGCGCTGAATTTCTGCACAAATCAAAGGGCTGGGCTTTTTAAAATCCGCCATCACCCACGCTACCTTAAAGCAACACAGGTCACCCCATCACATGTCCACAGCTCGCACCCAGGCCTCTGAAGAGGCAGTTCTGAGTCACGCTGGCCTCTCCCACACAGCCACACTTTCACACCACCAACTCACAGTGCTGAGATATACTACTGCTGAGGGAATGAGGAGTCCAGATCTGATAAACAGTAAGTTCTTTGCCAGAGCTCTGAAATGAGCCTGTATCATCTCTGCGCCTCTGCTTTTGCCAGCACTCTTCACTAGAGGTGTAATTTTTTAAACATTTTTATTAGACTGTGATTCATTACAAAGAATTTCATGCTTATAAAGTCTAGAATTTCACCACGGGTCATTTTAAGTTGGTAGAGGTCATAGTTTCTCGATTATCCTGTACACTGATCAGCCTCCTTATTTCTACACTCACTGTCCATTACATCAGCTCCACTGATCGTACAGCAGCACTGTGTAGTTCTCTAACTCCAGACTGAATCCGTCTGCTTCCCTGCAGCCTCTGTAATCAGCCTCCTTTCACCCTGTTTGTTCTTCAGTGGTCAGGACCCCACAGGACTGACCACCACAGAGCAGACTGTAGTATTTGGGTGTTGGGTCAGCATTCTCAGCACTGCTGTGACACTGACTGACTGACTGACCTGGTGGTGGCGAGTGTGTTAGTAGTTACCAATATAGTGTGTTACCAATATAACCTGTGCAGCAACAGATACAGAGCTTCTGTCTCTGGCTTTACCTTCATCTACAAGGTGGGCCAACTAGCTAGGAGTGTCCAATAGAGAGTGGACAGTGAGTGGACAAACATACAAAGTGTTTAAGCACTCCAGCAGCACTGCTGTGTCTGATCCACTCATACCACCAGCACAACACACACACACTACTAACACACTCTCCACCACCACCAGGTCAGCCAGTGTCACTGCAGTGCTGAGAATGCTGACCCACCACCCAAATACTACAGTCTGCTCTGTGGTGGACAGTCCTGTGTGTCCTGACCACTGAAGAACAAACGGGGTGAAAGGAGGAGGCTGATAACAGAGTCTGCAGAGAAACAGATGGAGACAGTCTGGAGTTAGAGAACTACACAGTGCTCCTGTACGATCAGTGGACAGTGAGTGTAGAAATAAAGAGGTGGTGTTAATGCTATGGCTGATCGGTGTATATATACTATATATTAAACTAGTCCAAACTAGTCCATTAGTCCAAATGCAGATGTGAAACTGGTACCATCAAGAGTATGTAGAAAGCTATGTATCCACCTACAATATTCAAACTGTTAAACATGGTGGCGGTGTTTCTGTCCACATTACAGTGCAGCATTACTTACTTCAGTAAACAGAGCTGCAGCAGATAAAATGCACAAACTCTGCAGATCAACAGCTCATGCTTCACAGCAATTATCATATTTTCCAGGATTTTCTATGACTGGACAGGTACATTTCTGGTCTCTACATTTCCGGGTTTTCCAGATTTTGCAGGATGTGTGGAACCCTGTAGTGGGCGCTAACGTTACTGCCTTCACAAAATAGTGGCTAGCTAATTTGAGTTATTTAGAGGAATGACCTAAGGTGCTTTCACAGCTACCTTGTTTGGTCCAAACCCATATAGTAGCCCAGAAAAGTGCCTTAGACCACAGTCGAAATTTTGGTCTGACCAAAAGAAATGATCTTGGTCTGGATCAACTGAACCAGGGTTGGGTTTGTTTGCAGTGTGAAAACACCTTTTTGGACCTAATCAGACCTTTGAACCAATTACAGGAAGTTGAGGCAAGCTAGCAGCTAGCATCACCAATTAAACAATGGGTGACTCCCCTTAATGTTACGCAACAGCGTGGGCGTAGATGATGATTGGACGTAGCAAAGTTACTCTAAACTGCAGCAGAAAATCAAAACTAACCAGATTGAATGTAAACAATGTAACATAAAAACACAAAAACACCAAATCCGGACTTTGATCCAGACCTTTAGATGTAAGACTAAAAAACAGAAAGTAAAAATCAGATGCTTTCTTAAACTAAAATATAAGAAACAGCAAACATACCTGCATCTAAAAGAAACAAAGTAACAAGGGAAAAGCTCATATGGAGGCAATGAGGGTACCTCCACATGTACAGGAAAAACTCCTAAGAAGAAAGAGCACTCTGCTGAAAGTCTGATGCGACAGGCGATAAATTTTATACGTTTTATAAAGATAAAAGTGCTGTTACAATTAATGGCAACACATAAATGCACTGATGATATGACGTAAATGCATCTAGATGGGATGGCCATACTGTAATGCTTCCATGCAGTCATTATGATGAATCGGCTCCATCAAAGGAGCTGTTAGCCAGTTCTCCTGTTAGAAATTCATAGTGCTCAATTCATTGTGCTTAATACCGCGCTACTGGAAGTGTGGTTCTGTAAGAAATGTTTTAGTACAAGATCAACAATATTCTTTTCCTAATTGCTGAAAAATGCCCATTTCTGTGCAAATAGCCACTTAACTGTTATTGCATCTAGTTGTAGGAGCTAAATTGAATAGCCCATCACAGCCCAGGGCTGTGCCCATCTGGATTTGTCACATTTCATTCAGATAAATGCTTATTGCCCCAAATGGTGTGGTGCCATCTCATCCCGAACACCAGATTACGGGCAGCTCAAATTGTCTAAATTGTCACGTTCAGTCCATGAGCATAGTCAGAGATATGGTGCAGGCCTGGAGATACAGCCCAGTACAGTTAACAGAATCTACGAGGCCAGTTAGCACAAGTTCCACTCCGGTGTGAGACGTTATTCCAGAAGCAGATGTCTATTACGGAAATATATTAAGAGGGTGTTCTGGCAACCTTTTCTTGCCCATTACACTGATGCAGAAACATGTCTGGCAGGCTTCCAGATCCAAAAAAATAACAGAAAAAAATATGAAGTGATGAGAAGTGAAGAAAGAAACAAAACACGGCCTCTAATTCCCTACTATAATGCTGGAGAACCGTGAGCTGCCTGGAGCAACAGCTGCGTTTCCATTAAAATAAATAAATAATACACATATTTCGAAATAATCCGTCATAACTGACCTTTTGAGATAAAGGCGCTTTACGTAAAAGCACGGCGCCACACAAGCTTCTGTTTATCGATGTTGTATTTGCCGTGTTTCCATCTCCAATCTCATGTGTGTCGTAAGTTCTGTACCATGAGCTTCCCTGGCGTCCCCATAATCAAGTGATTAGAACCTTCTGATTGTTCATCTGATTGGATGGTTCTCCATCACAGCCACCGGGCGAGAAATCCCGCCTCTCAGAGCTGGTCAAGAATTTAGATTTAGAGCGACTACAGTCTTTTCTGGACCTCTCTCTCTCTCTCTCTCTCTGTCTGTCTGTCTCTCTCTCTGTCTCTCTCTCTCTGTCTCTCTCTCTCTGTCTCTCTCTCTCTGTCTCTCTCTCTCTGTCTCTCTCTCTCTGTCTCGGAGCTGGAAAGTGGCAGCGCTCCTTTTAAACACCCTCCACCTCCTCTTCACTGTGCTGGCTGGGTCAGATCTGCTGCGTCCCAAACCGCACACTTCTACACTTCACTAATGAGTGCGCCTCTGATGATAGGGCACTATTTTGGTGCACTATTTAGTTTGCTTGTGGTTTTTCCAAGGTTTCTGCCATCAACAAACCGTTTTGTTGTCCTTTGGATGGAAATGTTGTTAGTGTACAGAACATGTTGTGTTTGAGAAGATCCCAGGACCACGTGGAGACGTCAGAGAGAGCATCTACCCAACTGCGGGCGTTAAACCGCCCCTCATCAACGTTTCACACTACACTACAATGTGCACACTATATCTACGTAGTTGGAGTGGTGCAACAGGTAATACCACTACCTGCCAGTGAGCTGCCACACCATGTGGGAGACTGAGGTTTGATTCCCAGTCTGGATGACTAGAGTCCTTGGGCAAGACTCCTAACACTACACTAGCCCTCCTCTGTAATATGAGTACCCTTTGTAAGTCGCTCTGGATAAGAGCGTCATGTAAATGTAAATGTCTAAAGTAGGGTAAAGTATGGTTGGTGTGGCGCAACAGAAAACACCACCAGACTGGGGTTCGACTCTGAGGGAGTTTTTCCTTGCCACTGTCGCCGTTGGCTTGCTCACGGGGGTCTTTGACCCTTCATGTTATTTCTTCTTTCTTCTCTGTCTCTGTCCTTTATTAAGTACGAATTATGTAAAGCTGCTTTGTGACGACAACAGTTGTAAAAAGCTATACAAATAAATTCTGGTCTGGGTGACTATACTGCACCACTACACCACTAAGAGTCCTTGGGCCAGACTCCTAACCCTACACTGACCCAACTCTGTTTTACGAGTACCTCTGGATAAGTAAATAAAGCTGTAAATGTAAATGTAGGGCTGGGCGATATATTATATTTGCGATATTCTTAAAATCTACTATTCAGATCTTCTCCCGTACTGAACACAGTGATTTATACTCAACATCGGCTGCTAAACAAGCCTAATCACACTGTCTGTAATGAAACCTGCAGCTGATTAGTGTTTATTAAGCACTAACAGTCTCCTCCATATGCTTAGAAAAGCTTAATGTATATCACGTCACGATAACAAAATTTATCACGATGTGATAAAATATCGTCATATTGCCCAGCTCTTATCTGAAGCCCATTTGAGTCTACAATAGAAACCATGCGTTTACCACCACCAGCCAAGGGGGGCTAAAGCAGCCATATACCTCCAGTAGATGGTCATACACTCTCCACACACTCCACCAATAGGCTAACAGCTCTGAGAAACCAGCACTAATCTAATGTCAGCTGTAATGTCATCCTGTCTTATAACCCAACTACTGTTATCTAGCCAAACCATTTATATACGATATATAGACGAAGTCTGATAAGGTCAGATCACCCTCAACGTCCAGAAAGAGGTGGTGTTGAGGACATAAAGAGGCATTAGATAGCACAAGAGACCTCAGGCAAGACTGTAAGCCTGAGGACTCCCACTGTAAGGAAACGTAAATATTCAACGTGATGATTGAGAAGATCAGGTTCTGCAGCTAAACTGACATCTACGGCCGTTGGATTGATTGGCACCACAGACAGATCTGCCCAGCCAATAAATCTCATAAAAAAACAATCAAGCCAACGACCGAGTGCTCAGGAATTTTTCCAGCTCCTCAATCCACTTACTTTCAGCCAGCGAAATCCCCTGAAGACCCAGATGTGTCACCAGTGTGATGGACAATCAGTGCTTCCTCACCCTCAGCTTCTTACACTAACCCTCCTGCTGGGTCTCACTGCTGGACCCCCACGATGTTGAGAAGATCTGAAATCCTCCCATTCACTCTCCTCTTTCTCCTCTACCTCCAGCCCTGTCCTCCTCTAACACACATATGGAAGCACCGGGTCTGGTGGTAGGGCTCAAGTGAACATGGCTTCCTGCTGAAGGATCTAGGATTAGAGACAGTGTGCTGCCCTTCCTCCTCGGACAGAGATCAGACAACACGGACACATGTGCTAACAGGTGCAATCAT